>NW_020885834.1:0-9146 GCF_003945725.1 Corapipo altera
CTTCAGGCAAAGTTCTGACCTGCTCCGACACCAGCACATCCACACTGGGGCACGTCCCTACACGTGTGGGGAATGTGCAAAGAGCTTCAGTGACAACTCCACTCTGATCCGACACCAGCGCATCCACACTGGAGAATGTCTATACCCTTGTGGGGAATGTGGGAAGAGCTTCAGGGACAATTTCACTCTGGTCCAACACCAGCGCATCCACACTGGGGAACGGCCCTATACATGTGGGGAATGTGGGAAGAGCTTCAGGAGCAACTCCAACCTAAATCAACACCAGAGCATCCACACGGGGGAACGGCCCTACAAGTGCTTGGAATGTGGGAAGAGGTTTCGCACCAGGTCAGATGTCCTCGTGCACCAGCAGACGCACACGGATGAGAGGCCCTTCCGCTGCACCGACTGCGGGAAGGGCTTCAACCGGAACTCCACCCTCATCAGGCACCGGCGCATCCACAGTGGGGAGAGGCCCTACAAGTGTGGGGAGTGTGGGAAGAGCTTCACCCAGCGCTGTCACTTGACCTCACACCAACGGACTCACCATTAAGCGAAGCCCTACCAGTGCTCCGACTGTGGGAAGAGCTTTGGCTGCTGCTTCCACCCCGAATGAACCCCCTGATGGTGAGGCAACCACTGGAGTCCAGTGACTGTCAGTCCATCCCTTTTGACCACAAAGGGCCAGTCCCCTTTCACAGGGGCAGGTTCTTCCAACAGAACCCTTCTTGTGGGCAGTGTGGAGATTCCTGCCTTGGCTGGGGACCCCCCAAGGTCACTTCTGGAGGTTGAGAGCAGAGATCTCCCCACCAGCGTTGGTCTGGGGGAGTTCCATCCATCTCTATTTAAGAATTCTTGCTTTTGTGCCAGCTTGAGTAGAATTGCTTCAAGAATTGCTTTAGTGTAGAGTGCTGTCTTATCTTTTTCTGTACTCGTGGTAGTTTTAGTGTTTCTGTTGTGCAGTAAATAATTGTGATGAAGTTTTTTTGCCTGATCATTTTTAACCCTAAATAAATTAATTTCTATCAATAGATGTGATTTGCCATCATTAAAACCTGGGGGACCAAGTGGTTCAGTCACACTTCTGTAATTCCTCTCAACTGAAAGTGTTGGCGTGATCCAAGGCTGAGATTGGATCCAGCAGCCCCCAGCACCCCACAGTAAGTTGGGAGCTCAGGGGGGCCACCCCCCTTTGCCAACCCCCCTGTGCCCGAAGACCCCCATGGGACAATCAGACTCACCAGATCACCCTCCCTTTTCCACCCTTCTCTCTGTTCCTCCCACTTTCCTACTCTCCCCTCAATCCTCAATTTCCCCTCGAACAGTTTTTTGCTCCCAACCCCCACTTTTTGCCCCCTTTCCTGTGGGCACTGAAGGAGAAAATGAGGCTGCACACACAGAGTTCCTTTTCGGGACTTTTCCACCAACACTTTTCCTTGTCCCCTTTTATTCCTCTTCTCTTGTGAGCAGCACCCGGTGTTTGTCTTTTAGTCCACCAGAATTCCCAGCATTGCCCCAAAGCAGTGCCCTGATCCCACACATTCCCCTCCCCTCATGTGCTGGCTGTGTTCAGCCACCAGAGAAAAACACAGGCTACCATGCGGAGCGTTCCAAGTGGTTTCCACTTTGGCAAACAACACTCTCTGGATAGAAAACACCAGTCAAAGCCAAAACACTCCTTGTTTATCTGAATTAACTGAGTGCAGCTGCTGCTGCCTTAACTTGTTCCCACAAAAATTCTCAGGGTTCCTTTGCTTCCAGGAGGCCCCACATGTCCCAATGGTCCCTTGATTCCACGAGTTTCCCCAGTCTCCAAAGGTTCCTTTAGTTCCATGAGGCCCTGCAGTCCCCAAATGCCCTTTGGATTCTCAGAGATTTCCCATTGTCCCAGGGTCCCTTGTGCTTCAGAAGGAGCTGCAGTGGGACAGTGGCCCCTTGGTTCCATGAGCTCTGCAGTGTTCCAGGAATCCTTGGGTTCCAGGAGATCCTGCAGTTTCACAAGGACCACTTGAATGCAGGAGGTTCTGCAGGGTCACAGTGGTCCCTGGATTCTGGGAGGTTCAGAAATATCTCAGGGCTCCCTTGGTTCCAGGAGGTTCAACAGTGTCCCAGAATTCCTTTGATTTCATTTGGTCCTGCTTTATCCCAGAATATGGTTGTGACATTATAGGGGAGATGTGATGTCACAGGAAGGATGTGATATCATAGGCGAACTGTGATGTCACAGGAAGGATGTGATGTCACAGGAGAGGCCATGATGTCACAGGGAGGATATGATATTTCAGGAGAGGTGTGATGTCATATGATGGATGTGACATCATAGAAGAGATGTTATATCACAGGAAGGATGTGATGTCACAGGGGAGATGTGATGTCATATGATGGATCTGACATCATAAGGGATCCTTGATGACACAGGGATGATATGATGTCTCAGGGCAGGACGTGACGTCACAGGAATGATACGATATCACAGGAGAGATGTGATGTCACAGGAAAGATGTGATGTCACAGGGGAGAACGTGATGTCACAGGGAGGATGTGATGTCCCAGGCATGATATGAGACCACATGAGAGATGTGACGTCATATGATGGATGTGATGTCATAGAGGAGTTTTGATGGCACGGGGAGGATGTGACGTCACAGGGATGATATGAGATCATAGGAGAGGTGTGATATCATATGATGGATGTGATGTCATAGAGAGGCCATGATGTTATAACACGAATGTGATGTCACAAGGGAGATGTGATGTCACAACAAGGATGTGATGTCACAGGGACAATGCAATGTCACAGGTGAGCACGGGATGTCACAGGGAGGTGTGATGTCACGGGGAGGACATGATGTCACAGGGATAATATAAGATACAGGAAGGATGTGATGTCATAGGGGAGATGTGATGTCACAGAGGAGATGTGATGTCATGGGGAGGATGTGATGTCATGGGGCAGGTGTGATGTCAGACGGATGATATAATATCACAGGAGAGATGTGGTGTCATCTGATGGATGTGATGTCACAGGGAGGGTGTGATGTCACGGGCGAGCATGAGATGTCACAGGGATGATATGATATCACAGCAGAGATGTGATGTCACAGGAAGGGTGTAATGTCAAAGGAAATGTGATGTCATATGATGATTGTGTCATCGTAGGGGAGGTTGTGATGGCACAGGGGAGCTGTAGTGTCACAGGAAGGCTGTGATGTCATGGGGAGGTATGATGTCACAGGAGAGCTGTGATGTCATTTGATGGATGTGACATAATAGAGGAGATGTGATGTCACAGGAAGGATGTGATGTCACAGGGGAACTGTGATGTCACAGGGATGATATGGTATCACAGGAGAGATGTGATATCATATGATGGATGTGACGTCATAGAGGAGCCTTGATATCACAAGGATGTGATGTCCTGGGGAGGATGTGATGTCACAGGAGAGGACGTGACATCATAGGGGGGTATGATGTCATAAGGTAGGTGTGATGTCACAGGAAGAATGTGATGTCACAGGGAGCATGTGATGTCATTGAGGAGTGACACACACACACACCCCTTGCTCCAGCCAAAGCTGTGGAATTTATCTTTGCTTCCCTTGGGTTCAAGGTCAGGCTGTTACATTTCCATGGATGTCTAGAGATGAGTTAAGGGGAGCTCAGACCTTTTGGTGAGGAAGGACTTGTTTACTCTTAAGCATTTGAACTCAGCCTTTGTTCCTGGTTTCTTCCCACTCTTTCAGAACAGTTCATTTCCCATGGGGAAAGCTCTGATTCCCCAGCACAGTCAGGTTCTCCTGAGCTCAGGAGGTTTCACTGGTCTCATTTTTCTCTAGTATTAATTCTGTACCAAATTCTTGCTTCCTAGGTCAGTGAAATGTTAGAAGATGGAGAATCCCAACTTGATCTTGGACAGAACACTTACAGACTTCTTTATTCTATTGAATTCTTCCCTAATAGTTCTGAATGACAGGACACCCATGTGGAAAGTCCCTTTTCTGGTTTTCAGGACTTAAAAGAGATGCTTTTCTGATCTTGGTATTTATTGGAGTGTTATTTATTGAACTGTGAGGGTTGAATTGAGTGTTCCTTGCACCTTTAAAAAGTGAACCCCCTTTCATCTATTGTTTTAAAAACCATGCCTTAGATGTCAGACGACATGAAGACAGCATGTAGAGATAACCCTGATGTAAGTGATGGTTTCAGTCATCCTGTGTATGGATCAAAGATTTCCAAGGCTTTGTTCCAAGGCCGCTGCCCCGCCCCCACCCTCTGCCTGCCGCCTGATTGGCCACCACCCCACCAATGGGCCGTCCCGGAGGATGCAAATGTCCCACCCTGCTGCATATTCATGAGCTCGGGGCGGGGCTTTGAGCCCTTGATCAGGCGCGGGAGAGCTTCTGGTCCCTGCCCGCCGCTGCCACGCCTGGAGCGCGCCCATGCCAAGTGTTTGGGGTCGGCCACAGGAACTTTGCTTTTCCCTGTGGGGCGCATGGAGGATTTGTCCCCGGGCGCACATGGACTGGGGAGAACTTTGCCTGCCGGAGCCGCTCTCCCTGCACCGCCAGGAAGAGCAGGGACCGCTCCCCGCCCCCAGCCCAGCGCCGCACACCGCCTGCCCCAAACCGTGGCGGGCTCTTGAAGGAGCCGCAGTTCTTGGCTGTCACTTCTCAGGTACCTGGCAGAGTGACCCAGGACAGCGGGAATTTTCACCCCACTGACCCCCAGCAGCTTAATTCACCTCTTTACAGGAGTGCTTAGTGTGCATTTCTATGCACATCTGGTTGGGAGCCCCCTGCAAAGTGTCCACCCAAAAACACACTGAACCTTCAAACCCAGCTACACACCAGCCAGAGTGCTGTTTGAAGCTCAGGACTTTTAAACTGTGACTTTGAATGGAATATGTATTTGTGTGTCTTTTTAATGTAACCATGTTTTATTTCTTTGTTTGAAGTAGACATAATTTTTAAGTATGTATATGGATATTCTTTAGCCCTAATTTCTTCATTTGGATCTTTTCCTGAAAAACTGAGATCATTTGATCAGGTATAAACTATGAGTAAAGCAGGAAGAGTTTTTCTGAGGTTTTTCTCCAATAGCAGACTTAGGGAAAGAAGGGCCTCAGATACTTTGGGGGAGCTGTGGAGAGCTGAGCAGGAAGGCTCAGGAAAAGAACAACACCATCACAATGCAAAACTATGGAAAGATGAAGGAGCTTCAGGAAGCTCTTCACATCTGCAAAGGGTTTAGTCTTTTTTAACAGCTTACAGGAGATGGTGGCTCTGAGCCTCTTCCCGTTCAAATTCAGCTTTTGGCACAGTTGTTTGCAATGTCTTAAGTTTGAAGGACACGGTGAACCAGATCCAGGAGTTTGTTTTCTGCCTCTTTCGGTTGTTCCTGTGTTGTGCAGAGACCTTGCTTGTTGGAGTGCTGGTGTCTGTTCCTGGCAGCAATGACAAGGCCGAGTGCAGGAACAAGGTGGTGCTCTGGTACAAACCACTTGTCTGAAGTAAACAATGTCTTTTAGCACTTTGCCAGTACTTGAGGCACCTGCTGTTCAGATCTGCAGCAGACTTGCTGGTGGGCTACAGTAGGACCTGTGAGCAGCACGGAGAGGAAAACACCCATGAAAAATGGAAAAAGAGAGACCTCGTCCACTTCTCCTCACCAGTTGGGTCCCCACTGAGGCAGGCTGGGCAGGAATGGCATGGAATGATGGGACAGGGTTGTCACTGTGTCACTGTCTGTCAGGCTGAACTTCTGGGTCTGCATTTTCCAGCCCACTGAAAGCTGAGCTGAAGCAGTGAGAAGTGGCAAAGCTGCAAATTGCAAGTCAGCCCCAGCAAGACCTGCATTTTAAAAATGTTCTTCTAACATTTTACTTGCCAGCAGCAGTAAGTTGCTTGGCTGGGAAGAGGGATAAAAACACCTTTGATCTGTGTAAAATTCGGGTTAGGAAACTTGCAAGTCTTCCTTGGTTTTTTATTAGAAGCAATGAAAAATGTTGAACTGCTCTGTTGTCTGTCTCATTGTAAATGTGCAAGTTCATTTTTGAGCTGAATCAAATGGTTATGTAATTACATACTTCTCCTAATTATTGAGTAATTATATACTTATTATACTTGCTGAGTAATCACTCTGCTAGAATTTATTGTTACAACTAATTGTATAATTACTGTATATTAATATTGTTATCCAGGCAACTTGGAATAAAGTGTTATCCTTTTAATTCACATTCTGTTACTCAAAACTGTCTTTTTAAAATATAGTATATTTAGCCATTAGAAGAAAGATTGATAATGGAATAAAAATATCAGCAGAGGAAACACATGTTTTCCTTCCAGGTTCAGGCGGATGAAAATAAAATTATTAACGTGTTAAAACTGTACTGTAGATAGAAAAAATTTAATTTTCTCATGAATTTGGCATATAAATTGCTACTAGGCAACCCACTTTTATGCTTAAAGTTTGAATCTATCCTGTGTGCCAGTCTGTCAACACTAATTTTTAAACTTTCCTACACATTGGAGGGGAAATGTTTTAAAAATGCATCTTTTTTCCACAGCCAACTGAGTCCTTAAGTTTTTCATGTCACTAGAACCTTAAGAATGTATATGTCACATATACAGTTGGCCATTTCTAATGACTTTATTGTTAATAGAATAATGGGTGCATATGACAGTCACGTTGTTGTGAGATGGTCACAAGCAATCAGCTGCAGACACTGGAGAAACTGTGATGGATGACAGGAGAAATGTGCTTTGTTGGGTTGTATCTGCTCCCAAATCACCCCCAGGGACAGTTTGACAAAGGTGCAGAAGGAGGGTTTGATGTACAATTGAAGAGCTGAGTTCAGGGACTGTGGATGCATTTTTGTGGTGCTGGTTGAGCAACCTGGGTCCATGACAGTGATGTCAGACAAAAGAACTTTGCTCCTGCAGGATTCTGTATGTGGAGTGTGGGAAACGTTGTTGTTCTTCTGGCAGGAGAAGAAGCTTTGCCTTCATTGCTGTATCTAAAACAGGGTCTGGGGCTTGTGTAAACTTCAGTGAAATCCAAACTGAATCCATCAGGCTCCATGAAACCATCCCAGCTTCACCCTGCTGGAGTCTGTCCGGGTGCTCTGGTGCTGTGGCACGGGGTCATCCAGGGAGAACTGGAGCAATAAGGAACTGGGCTACAAGGCAGGTTTCTAAAGAGTTTTACAAAACTGCCCCCCCTCCACAAAACCTCAGAAAATAAGTGTGTCATCTGTTACCAGAAGAATCACTGAAAACACCCTTTGTGCCACTCTGTGAACACCAAAATAATGGAATTGTGTGGACTTGTACTGTGAGTAAATCAGAGATTGTTTGTAGGAATCCCCAAGTCAGGAGTAAATCCAGATCACTCATCCATAGTAAAATGTCCTGTGAGCAGGACTGAAATGTGCTGCACACACACGTTAGAGCACATCCTGGAAATATGGGAGATTGGAAGCTATTTTCAGATTTAATAACATTTCAGTTTTAACAGTTCATTTAAAACCTGAATGAAGATGTGTAAATCCAAGGAATTTCCCTTAAAAAATTAATTAAAACATTGATTTTCTAGGTTTTTTCTAATTCCATCTTATCAAGGTTTTGTAGAGGACTCAGATGTGAATATTCAATCTGCTGCCTGTGACAATGCCTGACTTCACTTACAATATTTTTAACAGTTATGTACTGTTCAATCTCATTCTCATACCTGTGATCTTAGACTTGTGTGATTCTGCTGTTGTTTGTAACAGAGAATTTCCTTTGACTTCACTGTGAGAGCTCTCCATGGAATGATGAACAGTTGTAATAATATTAATCATTTATATAGTGCTTTCTATGTTCAAAATACAGGATAGTCTTTAAATGAGCTCAGCTTTGCTCTCAGATATGTGAGTGAACTCTTCATTGATTTGAAAAAAATTGTTACCTGACATGCAATTTGTTTTTATTTTCTAGTCTTACTGGGTATTTTGGAAAGGATTTCTTTATTTTTGTAGGGCAGAATATTGTCTTATCTTAAGTTTGAGATCTTAAAAGGTTTACAAAGGACATGGAGGTTGCTGTGGTGTCCTCTGATGATTTCAGTTGATCAACTGAATGCTTCCAATCCTTTTATCTGTGAGGGGACTGCAGGCCATGCTGGAAAGCAGGTGTTACTGCAGGTGACTTTTTCTGCTCTGTGCAGGGAGTTAGCTTATAAACTCCTAAGGTGAGCATTTTTCTAGTGAATTCCAAAATTTTTACCAGTGTATCATAGGCACAAGAATGAACACTAACGTTTGGAATTTGCAGTTATCCCACAACTTTTCCAGAAGATCAGTAATTTCTGAGAGCTGGCTCCTGTTTGCAGTATAGAGCAGCCAGCTCTGCAACTACATGGTTGCTTCATGTGTTGGTTGGTTTATTTTCCAAGATTTACAAGTACCATAAACTGTTGCTAAAAGCAGGAGAACTGATGAATAATATTTTTTTCTCCTTAATATCCAAAATTTCGTGTGTATGTGTGTGTTATTGGTATAAACAGCAAGTTGTCTTCTGAGTAGGAATAAGACTTAGTTCCTAAAGACAGTGAATTGCAGCAGACACAAGGTCTAACATTTGTTCTTCTCCCCCCTTTCTTGTTTTTTCCTGACAGATAATGCTCATTATTCTGTGGTAAATGACACTCAGATGTTCTGCGGCAGCAGGAAATTCAATGGATGGGTACCATTAAAGGCCTGATTCCATTTTCTAACTCCACAGTGCAAGTGAATGCACCCAACAGCCAGGGCAGCTTGATAAGTGATGCTGTAACAATTGTCAGGCCTCCAGGAGGTGAGTAGGAAAAAGTGCTTTTTCTGTGCATGTAACAATTTCACAAACACTCTGTTGAACAAAATGTTATTTATTTTCTCAGCTGAGGACTGGAAGTTCAAAAGAATAGGTTTGCATTGGTAGTTCTTCCTACAAAAATTGTCCTTTTTGGCTTCTAATTTGTCACATGATTAACTTCAGGAACTAGAGAACGAAAACAGTTGTATAGTTAACATATTGTGAAGGTGAGAGGTGTATCATGTACTTCATTTTTTTCCTGTGAATGGTGGTGTATTCTATCAGGGACAGCTGATCTAGTCAAGAATATAGAGA
>NW_020885835.1:0-9143 GCF_003945725.1 Corapipo altera
GGCCGTACCTGGGCACAGGGGAGGGGTGAAGGGGGGATCACCAGCCCTGTGGCTGTACCTGGGCACAGGGGAGGGGTAACAGGTGTGTGGGGAGGGGACAGAGCACAGGGATTTGGGTGGCCCGGTGGAACCCAGGTGGGACTCACTCAGGTGGGACCCGGGTGCCCAAGTGGGACACAGACCCAGGTGTGACCCAGACCCCCAGGTGGGACCCTGACCCCCAGGTGAGCCCAGGTGTGCCCCAGCCGCCCAGGTGACCCAGGTGAGCCCCGGCCCACCCTCCAGGCACATGGTGGAGAAGAAGGCGATGTTCCGGGTCTCCAGGGGCGACTCGTGGGTGCACTCGGGCGAGCGCGTCTGCGGCTCCGACTCCCCCGTCAGCGACGAGTTGTCCACCTTGGGGGGGGACGTGTGGTCACACCCCCACCTGTGGGCCCCAGTGCCCCCGGCTGAGCGCCAGGTGAGCCCCCAGGTGAGCCCCCAGGTGAGCCCCGAGCCCACCTTGCAGCCCTGGGCCGACAGGACGCGGATGTCGGCGGGGACTCTGTCGCCCCCCTTGATCTCCACCAGGTCCCCGACCACGAGCTCGTTGGCGTTGATCTGCTGCTTGGCCCCGTCCCGCACCACCGTGGCTTGCTGGGGGGCACAGGGGGCACAGGTGAGGGCATGGGGAGGGCACGGGGGAGGGCAGAGATGAGGGCACAGGTGAGGGCACAGGTGAGGGCACGGGGAGGGCACGGGGGGCACAGGTGAGGGCACGGGGACAGCACAGGGGAGGCCCCCAGGTGGGCGGGGTGGGGCAGGGTGGGGTCCCCACCTGCGGGACCAGGTTCTTGAAGCTGGCGATGATGTTGGTGCTCTTGAACTCCTGGTAGTACCCGAAGCAGCCGGTGACGACCACGACGGCGATGAGGGCGATGGCCAGGTACAGCTGGGGGGGGACAGGTGAGTGCCTGGGGCCCAGGTACCCCTGTCCTCGGGGTCCAGGGGGGTCCTGGGCATCCAGAACCCCCACATGTTCCCCCAGCCCCGGCTTCCAGGTGTGCCCTCTGAGGTGGACCCAGGTGCCCCCCAAGTGTCCCAGGTGCCCCCCAGCCCCCCAGGTGCCCCCCAGGTTCCCCCCAGCCCCCCAGGTGCCCCCCAAGTGTCCCAGGTGCCCCCCAGCTCCCCAGGTTCCCCCCAGGTGCCCCCCAGGTGCCCCCCAGCCCCCCAGGTGCCCCAGGTGCCCCCCAGGTGCCCCCCAGGTGCCCGTACGTTGTCGGAGGAGCCGCGGTCTCCCTCTCCCTCCTGGACCCCGTAGGCGATGAGGCAAATGGCCGCTGCCACCCACATGAGGCACTGCAGCCCCCCTGCCAGCTGCCGCCCGAACTTCACACACTCGGGGGTCCCGCGGGGGGGGCGAAGCTCGTTGGGGCCGTCCCGGAGCAGCCGCTCGGCCGCCACGGCCTCCGACAGGCCCTGGGGGGACGGGGGGGTCAGTGGGGTCAGTGGGGTCAGTGGGGCTGATTGGGGTCACTGTGAATGGTGGGGTCAGTGGTCAGTGAGGTCAGTGGGATCGGGGTCAGAGGGGTCAGGGGTCACCTTGGTGACGCTGGTGCTGTACTTGATCTCCAGGTCGTTCACGTCGAGCTTGTGATCATCCTGTGGGCACCCGGCTCAGAGCTGACCCCCCCAGTGCCCCCCAGTACAGCCCAGTGACCCCCCCCAGTGCCCCCCAGTACAGCCCACTGCCCCCAGTGCCCCCCATTGACCATCCCAGTCCCTCCCAGTCTCTTTCATCCCCTCCCAGTCCCTCCCAGTGACCCCCACTGACCACCCCAGTCCCTCCCAGTCCCTCCCATCTCCTCCCAGTGCCCCCCAGTCCCTCTCAGTGCCCCCCATTGACCATCCCAGTCCCTCCCAGTGCCCCCCAGTGCCCCCACCACATCCATCTCCTTCTTCATGTCCTCCAGCTTCTCCTTCTCCCTCCTCTTCCCGCGGCCCTTTTTGGGGGTCGGGGCCGGCGGCCCCAGCTCGAAACTCTGGGGGGGGGAAAGGGGTCAAGGGGGGTCAAGGAGGGGGTCGGGGGGTCCCTCCCCCATCCCTCCCCCCTCCATCCTTCTCTCCGTCCCTCTCTCCTCCCTCCCTCCCTCCCTCCCTCCTTTCCCTCTCCAGCCTTTCTCTGGCTCTCCATCTCTCCTCAATCCTCCATCCCTTCTCCATCTCTCCTCCATCCCTCTCTCCATCTCTCCTCAATCCTCTTCCATCCTCCTCCTCCCTCCCTCCCTCCCTCTGCCCCTCTCCCCACTCACCTCCTTCCCCATGGCGGCTCCCAGTGCTCCCAGTGCCGTCCCCACCTCCCCTTATACCCCCCGTGGGCACCGCCCCAAGGTGACCCTGCCGGGGGGGAGGGGATACCTGGTCCCCTTTTGGGGGGAGGGGACACCTGGACATGTCTGGGGTTTTTTTTGGGACACCTGGACACACCTGAGCCCCTTTTTGGGTGGAGGGGACACCTGGACACATCTGGGTCCCTTTTTGGGATACCTGGACAAACCTGGATCCCCATTTTTGGGGGGCAGGGGACACCTGGGTCCCCTTTTTGGGACACCTGGACACACCTGGATCCCTTTTTGGGAGGGGAGGGACCCCCCAGCCCCGGTGCCCTCGGGCCGCCCTTGATCCCCCCCCCTTATCAGGTAGGGCCTTATCAGGGCTTTGCCTCGTTAATGATTAATTGATTAATCACAATTAACGCGGATTTATCGCCTTTATCGCCCTTATTGGGGGGCTGGGGGGGTCGGGGGGGGGGTCTCTGGGTTCCCATCGTGCTTTGCTCTCACTTTGGGGGGGGGAAGGTGTCCTGGGGGGAGGGGACACGAGAATTTTGGGGGGGGACTCTGGTGTCCCAGGTTCCCCCTTAAAGGGACCCGGGCTTTGGGGGGAGGGAGCAAAACCCCCCCACAGGTGTCCAGAGGAGGTTTGACCCGGATCTTGGGGGATCCCTAAAAAAACTCCCCAGGACCCCCCAAAACCCCCGAAGATCCCCCAAAACTCCCCCAGGACCCCCCAGAACCCCTCCACAGGCGTCCGGGGGGAGTCCGGGGATCTGGGGGGTTCCGGGTGGGCGGAGACCCCCCCAAAAACAGGCCAAGAGTCCCAAACCCCCCAAAAACGGGCTGAGAGTCCCAAAACCCCCAAAAATCCCCCCAAAACCCCCCGGAGAGCGCCGAACCCCCTGTCACGTGACGCCATGGCCACGCCCACGATGCGTAACGACGTCGAAGGGGCGTGTCCTTTTGGAGTGGGCGTGGCCGGAGGGCGGAGCGTGAACGGCGTTCGCGGCGTGAATTGGGCGCGGCTTCGTGGGGAAAGGGGCGTGGCCCGGGCGGGGTGGGCGTGGCCCGGGCGGGGTGGGCGTGGCCTCAGCAATGGCGGCGCTGCGCGTGCTCGTGGGTGTGAAGCGGGTCATCGACTTCGCCGTCAAGGTGGGGGCACCTGAGACCCCCCCGGACCCCTCCGAGAACACCCCAACCTCCCCTGGGACCCCCCCGGGACTCCCCCGGGACTCCCGAGACCCCCCGGAACCCGAATGGCGGGGAGGGGTCACACCTGGGGGGTTACCTGGGGACCCCCAAACCCTCGGGACGCCGCCCCCCTCCCTCCCCCCCGAGACACCTGAGACCCCCCCGGTGTCTCCCTGGGACGCGCCCACCCCCCAAACCCTGCCCTGCTTTTCGGTCGGGGACGGGTCCGGCCCCCGGGACCCCCCGGGACCCCCCAGAACCCTCCGGGACCACCCAGAACCCCCCGTGGGGGGCCGGGCGGGGCTGTTCGGACCCCCCCCACCCCCCTTCCCCTGGGGCCGGGTCCCCCCCCGGGTGCGCGGGCCCCCGGGGGGGGGGTCGGTGCAGACGCAGGGGGTGAAGCACTCGCTGAACCCCTTCTGCGAGATCGCCCTGGAAGAGGCCGTGCGGCTCCGCGAGGGCGGCGCGGCCGCGGAGGTCGTCGTGGCCACCGTGGGCACCAAGGCCAGCCAGGTGCGTGGGGACACAGCCGGGGCACCCCAAACCCCCGGGGACCCTCCCTGCCCTGCACCCCTGGGGGTTGGGGTGTCCTGGGGGGGGTGTGTTGGGGTCACTGGAGGGGCTTAGGCTGTCCTGGGGGGTGTTTTGGGGTGTGTTTTGGTGTGTCCTGGGGGGGGGGTTGGATCCCCCCGACTCTGCCTTTTGTCCCCCCAGGAGACCCTGTGGGGGTGTTTGGGGGTGTTTGGGGGTGTTTTTGACCCCCCTTTGCCCTCCCAGGAGACCCTGTGGGGGTGTTTGGGGGGGTTGTGGGTGTTTTTGACCCCCCCTTGTCCCCCCAGGAGACCCAGTGGGGGTGTTTGTGGGTGTTTTTGACCCCCCCTTGTCCCCTCAGGAGACCCTGTGGGGGTGTTTGGGGGGTTTGTGGGTGTTTTTGACCCCCCCTTGTCCCCTCAGGAGACCCTCCGCACGGCGCTCGCTGTCGGGGCCGACCGGGCGGTGCTGGCCGAGGTGGGGGAGGGGGTGGCCCTGGGACCCCTCGAGGTGGCCACGGCCCTGGCCGGGCTGGTGGGGAAGATCCAGCCCCAGCTGGTGCTGCTGGGCAAGCAGGTGAGACCCTCTAGACACCTATAGACCCTCTAGACACCTATAGACCCCTATAGACCCCCTATAGGTCCCCTATAGACCTCCTATAGACTCCTTGAAGCCACAGCTGGTGCTGCTGGGCAAGCAGGTGAGACCCTATAGGGTCCTATAGACACCCCTATAGACCCCTGTGGACCCTTATAGACCCCCAGGGACCCCCATGGACACCCCTATACACCCTTATAGACCCCTACAGATCCCCTATAGGCCCCCTGAAACCCCAGCTGGTGCTGCAGTGAGACCCCCCATAGATCCCCTATGGGCTCTCACGGACCCTTACGGACCCTCCTATAGACACCTGTGCACTCCCATATAGGCCCCTGTGGACCCCCGCAGCCCCGGGAGGGTCCCTGTGGCCCGGGGGCTGTGGTGGGTCCCCTATAGCCCCCATAGGACCCCTCCTGTCCCCCCCCAGGCCATCGATGACGACTGTAACCAGACGGGGCAGCTCCTCGCCGCCATGTTGGACTGGCCGCAGGTACCGCGGGGCACGACGGGACACTGGGGGTGTGCGGCTGTCCCGGCATCCCCCGCGGCACCGACCATAGAGATCGACCATAGAGATCATTGCAGTGCGCGGGGCATGACGGGACACTGGGGGGTGTGCGGCTGTCCCGGCATCCCCCGCAGAGATCATCGCAGCGCGCGGGGCATGATGGGATGTTGGGGTGCGCGGCCGGAGGGGGGATAAATCCCATGGTCCTTTGCGGCGGTTTCTGCGCGGGGGGGGGCCCAGTTTGTGCTGGGAACGCCTCAGTTTGTACTGGGAGGTGCTCAGTGGGTACTGGGAGCGGGTGTTTTACACTGAGAAGGGCTCCCAGCCCTTACTGGGGTAATCCAAGTCCATACTGGGATGCCCCCACTCCATTGTGGGTGGTCCCACCCCGCACTGGGACGTTCCCAGTCCATCCCAGTCCCCTCTGTCCCCAGGGCACCTTCGCCTCCCGTGTCCAGCTGGAAGGCGGCTCCGTGCGGGTGGAGCGGGAGGTGGACGCGGGGCTGGAGACGCTGCGGTTGCGCCTCCCGGCCGTTCTCACGGCGGATCTGCGGCTCAACGAGCCCCGTTACGCCACCCTGCCCAACATCATGGTGAGTGGGGCACCCCCAACCCCCCCGAGCCAGGGGAACCCCCCCCCAATCCTGGGACCCCCCTCAAAACCCCCATTGACTGGGTAGATCTGGGTGTGTCCCCCCCTTTTGGGTGTTCCCCAAAGCCCTGGGTCCCCTTTGGGAGAATTTGGGGGTCCCTCCTACCCCCGCATCCCTTTTTTGGGGGGGGAGGAATTGGGGAGAATTTGGGGGTCCCATCCCCTGGATCCCTTTGGTTGGGGCTGATTTGGGGGTGTTTGGTGGTTTTAGGGGTAGATTTGGGGGTGTTTGTGGTGGATTTGGGTGATTTAGGGGGGTTTGGGGTCTGACTCCCTGTGCCCCCCAGAAAGCCAAGAAGAAGCCCCTGGAGGTGATCCCGGCTGCGGATTTGGGGGTCCCCGCGGGCCCCCCCCCGGCTCCGGGTGCTGCAGGTTCAGGAGCCCCCGGCCCGGGCAGGGGGGGAGAAGGTGGAAAATGTCCCGGCCCTGGTGGAGAAGCTGCGGAGCTGCGGCCGCATCTGAGGGGGGAACCAGGATGGACCAGTACGGACCAGTGCCCTCCAGGAACCCCCCCAGTAACCCCCAGTGCCTTCCAGCCTGGGCCAGTGCCCCCCCCTCCCCCCCCTAGGGCCCCCCAGGATCCCCCCACTGTCAGCCCAGGCCCCCCAGTGCCTTCTACTTCCCCCAAATAAAGGCGTGGCTGCTCGATGTCATTGTGTCTATGGCAGTGTGGCCTGAGGGTGGGTCAGATATGGGACCATTCGTTCCCTTTTTACTGGGTTTTTGGGGGTTGGCACCAGTATGGACCAGTTTGGCACTTGGGGGGCCCCAGTGGGGGCCACTTTTTCCCCAGAGCCTCCTCATTTGTCCAGTCCTGTCCCAGTTTGTCCTGGTCTGGTCCCAATTTGGTCAAATTTGTCCCAGTCCATCCCAATTTGTCCCAGTTCATCCCAATTTGTCCCAGTTTATCCCTGTCAATCCCAGTTTCTCCCAGTCTGCCCCAGTTTATCTCAGTGCAGTCCCGGTTTGCCCCAGTCCATCCCAATTTATCCCAGTGTGTCCCAGTTTGTCCCGCTCCGGTCCCAGTTTGTCCCAATTCGTCCCAGTCCCGCCCTGGCCCCGCCCTGTTGCCGAGCAACGTCAGGCTCCGCCCCCGCCACCCAATCACGGGGCGCGCCGTCCGCAGGCGGCGGAGCTCGCGCTGACAGGCAGGAGCGTGAACCAATAGGAACACGCGGAGGGCGGGCCCTGCGGCTGTTCCAGCCAATGAGCGGCGGTCGGGCCCTGCAGCAGCGGCGCGGGCGGCCCCGTGCGGCCCCTCAGAGCCGGGGCGGCGGCCAAGATGGCGGCGGCGGACGGAGATGACTCGCTCTACCCCATCGCCGTCCTCATCGACGAGCTCCGCAACGAGGACGTGCAGGTACCGCTCCCTGGTATATCCGAGGTCCCTGTAGTGATAGCCGGGGCCCTGTCGCGATATTCGCGGTTCCTCCGCGGCCGCGGGGCCCTCCCTCCGTCGCTCGTCTGAGACGGCCATTCTGATTGGCTACAGAGGCCTCCCCCCCTCAGGCACGGGCCAATTGGGAGCGGCGTTACATCTGAGGAACGAGGGGGTGTCTCGCCTTCATGGTGATGGGATGCATGGCGCGCTCTGATTGGGTGCTGGGCCCCTTTAATTGTGTTACGCGCGTTCTGATTGGCCTGGAATCCCCCTCCCCAGCGTGGCGCCCCCTGGCGGCGGGGCAGCGCCTGGTGACCCCGCCTCCACCCTACGTTGGCAAATGGGAGTGCGAGGCCGAGGCGGCGGCGGCCGCCCATTGGCTGGCGACCTGCGTGGGCGGGGCGGAGAGAAGCCAATGGAGGTGCTCGTCTCAGCAAAGGTGCTGCGGGGCCATGAGAAAAGGCTCCTGATTGGCTGGATGGCCTTGGGGGCGTTTCCAGTGGGGGGCTTTAATTACCCCTGGAATGTTTTAATTACCGCAGGGGGCACTTCAGTTACTGCTGGGAGGGTATTTTGACCCCTGGGGAGCCTTTAATTACCCGGGGGGAGCAGTTTGCTGACCCTTTTCCCCCCCCAGCTGCGGCTCAACAGCATCAAGAAGCTCTCGACCATCGCGCTGGCGCTGGGGGTGGAGAGGACCCGCAGTGAGCTCCTGCCCTTCCTCACCGGTACGGGGACCCTCGGGGCTGGGGGGGGGCCAAAAACCTCCCTAAACCAGGCCCAAAGCCCCCCAAACCCAGCGTTGGATGGGGCTGGGTGGGACTTGGGGTGACTGACTGTTCAGGAGGGGTGATTGATCAATTGATTGGTTATTGGTTACAGACACAATCTATGATGAGGACGAGGTGCTCTTGGCGCTCGCGGAGCAGCTCGGGACCTTCACTGCCCTCGTGGGGGGACCCGAGTTCGTGCACTGCTTGCTGGTAGGACCCCAAAATACACCTAAAATACCCCAAAATAACCTCCCAAATGCCCCAAAACACCCCAAAACCACACCTGGGAACCCCAAAACCCCACATTGGGCTCCTGTGGGGTGACACTGGGCACACAAGGGACCCTGGGGTGGGTTGAGTGGTCCTTGTGGTGGTTTTGGTGGCCCTCTGGGACACGAGGGACCTGCAGATGGTTTCTGGGGACACGAGGGACCGCGGGATGGTTTGGGTGGCCCGTGGGTTTCACGGGGTGGTTTGGGAGTTCGCTGGGCACACGGGACACCCCTCGGTGACGGTCCCACCCCGCTGTGCCCGCAGCCCCCCCTGGAGAGCCTGGCCACGGTGGAGGAGACCGTGGTGCGGGATAAGGCGGTGGAGTCCCTGCGGGCCGTGTCCCACGAGCACTCGCCCCCCGACCTCGAGGGGCACTTTGTGCCGCTGGTGAAGCGCCTGGCGGGGGGCGACTGGTTCACGTCGCGCACCTCGGCCTGCGGCCTCTTCAGCGTCTGCTACCCCCGCGTGTCCAGCCCCGTCAAGGCTGAGCTGCGCCAGTGAGTGCCGGTCAACCTCGGTGTCCCCAGCCCACCTCGGTGTCCCCAACCCACCCTCGGTGTCCCCAGCCCAACCCTGACCCCCCAAGCCCCTCCAGCTCAACGCAAGGTCATCGCACTGACCCCACACCCCGTTTTTGGCCTCAATGCCCGGCCCGGCCGTCCCCGTAGGAGGTCCCTGGGTGCCACCTGGCCTCACCTGGCCTCACCTGGGCTCACCTGGGCACACCTGGGCACAGCTGTCCCCCCTGGCCGCAGGTACTTCCGGAACCTGTGCTCGGACGACACGCCCATGGTGCGCCGCGCCGCCGCCTCCAAGCTGGGCGAGTTCGCCAAGGTGCTGGAGCTGGAGCACGTCAAGAGCGAGATCATCCCCATGTTCTCCAACCTGGCCTCCGACGAGCAGGTGGGCACACCTGGGC
>NW_020885836.1:0-9140 GCF_003945725.1 Corapipo altera
CCTGTGTCCATCTCTCAGGCCGTGGGGCATCTCAGACAGTGGCAGAGCAGGTGGCACCCCACAGGGCTGAGGTGCAACCGGTCTCCGAGTATGGCAGCAGGACCCCCAGGAGATACTGCCCCTGCTGCCATGAAGTGTCTGTGTCTGTGTGCAAGCAAAGGACTCGTGTGTCTGAAAACCCTTGTGTGACCGAGCAGTGAGCCCCCGCCAGGGCACCACTGACTCTTGGCCAACCGACCATCCACTAGGACCCCAGAGGCCATTTTCCAGCACTGTTACGCAGCATGTCATTCCCAGTCTGTCCGTACATCTGGGGTTGCCCCATCCCAGGGAGAGAATCCAGCACTTCCTCTTGTTGAACTTCCTCTGGTTGATGATTGCCCAAACCTCTGATTTGAGGTCTCTCTGCAGGACCTCCCCCTTCCAAGAGGCCCTAAGGCACAATGGCCCCTTGATTCCATGGGAATCTGCAGTTTTCAGTGTTCCATGTGTTATATGAGGCCCCACAATGGCACTGAAATGAGAGAGGATCTCCTTTCTAAACGACTTAGTAAATCAGAAGTTTTTTCCTAGATAAAAATCCTCATCAACAAAGGGATTTGCAAAGACCATGGTAGTCGTCTTTTCTTTTAAGACTACAATTAGTTTTAGGAGAGAGAATGTAGATGATACAGGGAAACTAATAGGGAGTGTCTTGTATGCCCATCTTCAAGGAATTAGCTTACATGCCTCAGAAAACTTGTTTAATAAGAGATTGTTCTGTTAAGAAGAAAGTCAATTATACATTGTTTAAGCAAATGGGAAGTTCTAAGACATATGTCTTAGTTGGTCCTAGAACATTTAGTTTAGGGGTTAGAGGTCGGATAGATCAGAGATGCTAAGCCAGAAGACCACTCTGCGAAAATGCCTACCCCTCCCAGAAGAAATGGACGCTAGATGGCAGTCTTGCTCCACGAATACAATCCCAGATGCTGTTTGAATCCAAAATCATAACTATGGACTGCTTGTGAGGGGGGGGTCTTTCAAGTATCACTGTATTTATATTCCGAAATTTATACTGATTCTTTGATTCATACATGGCAAGTGTACCCCCATGAATCCCCAGCTGGCATATTAAAGAAATGTTGGATCCAATGGTTTCTGGTCATTGGGTTTAATTCTTTTGTTTTATCCCTTTGATTCCATGAAGTTCCAAAGATATCCCAGGCTTTGTTTAATTCCATGAGGTCCTGCACTTCCCAATGATGTCCCTTAATTCCTTGGTTTTCTGTAGTTTCCCAGCGAACATTTACTTCCATGATGCAGGGCTGTGTCACGATGGCCACTTGATTCGGTGAGTTCCCCCAGTGTCCCAGCAGTCCTTTGGTTCCATGAGACCCTGCAATGTTGCAGTGGGTTGACCTTGTCTGGATGCCAGGCGCCCACCAAGCCGCTCTTTCACTGCCCTTCCCAACCAGACAGGAGAGACAGAAAAAGATGGAAAATGACTTCTACTTTGAGATCAGGCACTTTACTAAAGCAAAAGTCAAAGTTTGTGTACGCATAAGTGAAGAGGAAAATAAAGAGATTTAATCTCTACTTCCCGTCAGCAACCATGCCTGGCCACTTCACGGGAAGCAGGGTTTCACCACACAGAGAGGCCACTCAGAAGGCAAGTATTGTAAAAAAATGGATTTCCCCCCTTTCCTGTTCCTTTCTTGAGCTTTTGTAGCTGAGTTGACGTCCTGCAATGTCCCTTTGGTCCGTTTGGCTCAACTGGCCTGTCTGTATCCACTCCCATGATCTTGCCCCCGATTCAAGGGAGGAAGCTGACAATGCAGATGATGGGCCAACCCTGCTCAGCAGTTGCCAAAGCACTGGTGTGATTAACCCCTTTGTAGCTCCCAATGCAAAGCACAGCACTGTGATGGTTCCAGCTCAGACAGACTCAACACACGTGGGATTCTGAAATGTCTCAGGGTTCCTTTGGTTCCACAATGGCCCCTGTGTCACCGTGACAGAGCTGTCAGACCTGGTAGTAGAAAAATAAATCAAAAAATTCAGAAGAAATCATCTTAAAGTCATGCTAAGCCTGTCTTCTACAGTCCAGAATGTCCATATGTGTGACTGCAGACACTTGGGATGAGGGTAGATGCTCCGAGGAATTTATGGGCTTTGGTCTAGGAAATCTATCCCCAAAGTTTTCACTGCCTTTTCCTCCTTGGACACTTCCTGATGCCCAGAGGAAGCTCATGTCCAACAGCAGCTCCATCCCCCACTTCCTCCTCCTGGTATGCGAGGCCTGCAGCTCTTGCACTTTTGCTTCTTCCTGGGCATCTCCCTGGCTGCCCTCCTGGGCAACGACCTCATCCTCAGCGCCGTAGCCTGCCACCACCACCTGCATAGCCCCAGGGACTTCTTCCTGCTCCACCTCTCCCTCATGCACCTGGGCTGCATCTGCACCACTGTCCCCAAAGTCATGGCCAATTCCCTCTGGAACACCAGGGGCATCTCTTACTCAGGGTGAGCTGCACAGGGGTTTTTTGCTTTTCTTCTTGATCCCAGCAGAGGTTGCCCTTCTCACCATCATGTCCTACGACCGCTGCGTGGCCATCTGCAAAGCCCTGCACTACAGGACCCTCCTGGGCACCAGAGCTTGTACCCACGTGGCAGCAGCTGTCTGGGCCACTGGGAAGAGGGTCTGGCCCTGGGGCTGCAGGAGTTGATGATCTCCTGAGCAGTCCAGACACGCAGTCACTGTCCTTGTCCTCTATGTCTTCCCTTTCTTGCTGCGGGATCAGAAACGACTGTGCTGCTCTGCTGGGCTGGGGCAGGGCAGGGAGATGGCACCGGGGAGGGGCTGGACTGGGCAGTTCCAGGGAATAGAAAACCCCAATGTTCATCTGAATTGGAGGAGTGGGCCGGGTGGGAGCACTACAGGGCTGAGGTGGCTCCAGGCTCTGGGAGTGGCAGCAGGAGCCCAGGGAGACACTGCCCCTGCTGCAATGAACTGCCTGTGTGTGTGCGAGGGAAGGAATTGTGTCTCTGAACACCCCAGTGTGTGTGAGCAGTGCATCAGTCCAGTTCAGGGATGGACACCTCTCAGAACCCTGACACATTTCTGGGTGTGACTCCAGGAAAACCCCCACTGTGCCAGGCAGTTATTAGATCCTTTGCTGTCACCCTCCTGGTGTCCTGTGTAATGATGAAACTAGAAAAGGTGATCATCAGACCCTGTTAATTTTCTATGGGGAGAAATGTCACTGCTGGAAAGTGTCACTGAAGAGGTGAGAAGAGGGAACATCATTGTTTCCTTCAGCCTGTTCCACAGCAGGTTCCCCAGGGACGCCTGCGGGGAGCCCAGACAGGCCCAGAAAGGGCTGCCTTTGGCTCTTGCTGTGCTGTTCAGCTGGGCCGGGCTCCTGGCACACAGGCAGCTCCCCTGGCAAGCGGGCAGCACTGCAGAGAGACAGCTCTGCCCAGGAGCAGCTCCTCTGCACAGTCCAGCAAGGCCGAGGGCACTGCCTGGAGCCACGAGAGAAGAGAAGCAAGGTAGAGGGAGGTTAAAGGCAACGGAAAGATGGGAGGTGTTCATCTGAGACTTCCCTTGGGGACACGACTTCACACTCCTCTGCAGAGTGAGTCTACAGGTGCAGGGCAATGTCAGTTGTGTTCCTGGAGGAGTCTCCTAAAGTTACCACATCCCACAGCCCTGCGCATCTGTCAGGACTCTCCCAGTTTCTCTGTTGCACAGGAGGAGGATGTTCTCGAGGGCAGGCCTTCCCTGCAGCACCGTCAGAGGGACAGCACAGGTGGGCTCCTTCTCCCAGGGATGGCTGTGGGGTGGGAAGGTGGGGGTGCAGCCAGGGGTGCCCAGGGCTGTCCTGCAGAGCAGAGTCCCTGTGCTCTGGGGTTCTTCGTGTCAGGGCAGGGACCCTGCTGCCTGCCGGGGTCAGGTCTCATCCTGCCTGGGTAGTTGCCCACACCTCTGCAGGGAGAAGCTGTCGGTGGGTGGCGAGAACCCCAGCAGGAGCCAGGCAGGGTCTTCCTGCCGGTGGATGAGTGCTGTGGGAGGTCAGGGCTGCTCCCCGATCCAGATCACACCAGCACATTTCCAAGAACACTGTCAAATGGGAAGGACAAAGCACAATTATTAGGAAGGAAAGGAGTTTTTCTGAGTCAGTGTTTTCAGTTTCCTATTCCTGAGGAATCTGGGGGTTGAGAAATAGAAAAGGAGCTCTCATGTTGCACAAGTCACTGAGACTCCTGAGCTGTAACTTGGAATGCACAGTTCTTCTGCAAGCAACTTCCTAAAGTGCTTTCGGCCTCTGCTCTGCTTTTGACAGAAGCAGCATCACTTCTGCTGGACCCATCTGTTTTTTCTTTATCTACCCTTTTCCACTTGCAAAAAGAAAAGTTGCCCAGTCAGTACCCTGCAAACAGGCAGGTTTCTCTCACGGGAAAGCGAGTGCACAGACATTCGGATGGAGTGCTGACAGGGAAGTCAGGAATGGATTTCTGATGTTGAGTCTACTGTTTTGAAATCAGAAAATGTGGTGTTGAAGTCATCGTTAGCCTTTGAGAGGGAAATAGGAGAAAAATCGGATAAACTTGGGGCTAAAAATGAGCTGCTTCAAACTGAGGTTGACCACCTTCAAAGTCTTGTTAAAATTTGGATGATTCTGAAACAGTCAGCTCACCCTTTACCCCCATCAATACTAGACAATGCCTGCAGTATAAAGGCATAAAGCCCTCCCAACCCCTCCAGGAGCCCACAAATCCCATCCCGGTCCCACAGGACACTCCCAACTTCCCCTCAAACCCTCCCAGACCCCCAGACTGCCTCCCAGACCCACAAAAGCCCACAAGATGCCCTTAAAACCCCTCCCAGTTACCTCCAGCCCTCCCAGGACCCCTCAAACCCTCTCCTAGTTGCCCCCTTCCCCTTGAGGACGCACCCAAACTCTCTCCCATTCCTTTCCCAGACCCCTGACAATTCCCCAAAACCCCTCCCAGTCGCCCCAATCCGCCCAACCCCTTCCCACTTACCTCCACGACCCCCAACCCCTTCTTAGCCTCCCCATTCCTCCCCAAACCCCCTCCCAGTTGCCAGCCCGTCCCTCAGGCTCGGGTGATGAGGTACCCCAGACTGACGGACCCACCCTGGCAGGGGGCGTTTCCAGCAGCACGTCGGGAGCCACCCCGGACCCCAAAAGCTCCCTCCCGCCCTGGAGCCACCTCAGCTGCCCCTGCAGGGGAGAAATCCAGGCTGGAGCAGAGCAGGGGGCAGGGTCAGACTGGGGGCTCGATGGACAGGGGCACTGTGAGAGAGGGGAGACACTGGGATGGGCTGAGGGGGCACTGGGAAAGAGAGGGGAAAGGTTTTTACCTCTTTCCTGGGCAGTCCTGTACCCCCCAAGCCATGAACAAGTTTTGGGGCTCCCTCACGGGTCGCAGCCAATAGAATGGCTCTGCTGGAATGATGTCATTGGTAAATTCTGCTCAACCCCTCTCCTGGCTCCGGTCAGTCATCCAATAGAACATCGATACTTCCATGGGGGCTGCCGGGAGCGGGGCAGTGGTGGTGGGGGGAGGATCGCGACTGAACCCGATTGGTCCGATCGATCCAGGCCTCAGGGTCTCCCTCCGCTGTGATGTTTTCCACATGCGGCCCCAACGAGGTCATGGTTGTGTCGGGTGAGTCCTGGTGACCCCTCCAAATCTCCCCCAAGACTCTCGGGAACTGTCCAGATCTCCCCCCAAGACTCCTGGGGACCCTCCGAAAGCCCCCCTCCAGGGGACCGCCCCTCCTCCTTTCCCCCTCCCCCCCAAATCTCCTGTGTGTCCCCTTAACCCTTGAAAATCTCCTGGGACCACCTCAGACCCCCAAACTCCCTCCTGGGGACTCCCAAACCCTCTTTCAGGACTCCTGGGTCCCTCCCGACCCCCTCCTAGAATCTTCTGGGTCTCCGCAGCCCTTTATGGCGGATTCTTCCGTCCATTTTTTCCCCCTGGACTGCTGGGGGTCAACCCCCCAAGAAACTACTGGGAACCTCCCAGTTGCCAGGGGCCACTGTGAGTCACTGAGCCGGGGTGGGGACAATGGGCAGGGCTGACTGGGACAGGCTGTGGTGCCTGTGACATAAAAGGGAAGTGTCCCTATGGGGCAGCTCTGCAGGGCCCATCAGGGGATGCCGCCCAGTGCAGCCTGTGCTGTGGGGAGCGCGCACACAGGGAGAGGCTGGGCTGGACGAGGGTCGGGGCAGCAAGGCCGTCCCAGGGAGTGGGTTCTGCCCCTGCCTGCAGGGCCCAGCCCCTGGTAGGAGCACCTTGGACAGGGTCCCGTGCTGCTGCTGGGGCAGGGGGTGAGGCCTTGCCGCCTGCCAGCTGCCTGGGCCCGTCCTTGCTGCGCCACATCCCCGAGGCTCCCGTCCCCGCTCCCCCAGCACCAACTCCCTCCTTCCCAACCCCAGTCAAGCCCTTCTCTCTGTCCTTCTACAGGCCATAGCTTTCACAGTGTTCCTTTTGGTGCTTGTGCAAAGCATCATCCAGTCCCTGCAAGCAGTCGGGGAGGGGTTGCACAAGACTCAATGAGTTTGGAGGTCCTTTCCGTGCTGAAGGACTCTTGGATTCTGTGATTCTGTGCTGGATTCAACTGGGTCCGTGTTAGCAGCATTAGTTTGCTCTCAAAGTTTCCTCGCTGTCAGCTCTTGTGGCCTAAGGCTCCTTTAGCTCCTTGTGCTGAGTTGCTGATGGGAAATGAGAGGACTCTGCAAGCAGATTCATGGTGTTCCCTGTAGAACAGTGAGGGAGAAGGTGATGTCAAGTGGGAAGAGGAGTACTGTTTGTATGTGGCCTCCGATGTGGTCTTGGCACATTTGAGGGGCTTGAAGGAGTAAAGAGCTTTGTTCAAGTGAGAAGTGAAATAGTGTGTTTGTTGTGGGAATGGGAAGGGAAGGGAAGAGGAACTGGGAATGGGAAGGGAAAGAGGAATCAGCATCTGCTGATGCTGTCATTTGTTTGTTATGTCTGCGTGTAGCAGGGAGATTGCCAAAACTGAAACCAACCCATAGAGTGCCCTGGCTAACTCACAAAGTACACCAGAAAGCCAAAGCTTCCAGTCTTTCTTCCCTGGCATAATAGCTGTTGTTTTCATTTTTCAGATCTGCCTCCCAACTGCCAGCCCTACTCCGAAAATTGCGTAGAAAGCTTTTACTGGCAATGGAGTCTCGAGGCTGACAAACCCAACTGCAACAAAAAGCCAAAGTTGCCAGTCTTTCTTTCCTGGGTATAAGGGTTGTTGTTCCCTGTTTTCAGACCTGCCTCATAACTGCCAGCCCAACTCCCAAAATTGCATACAAAGATTCCACCAAGACCAAAGGTGCCAGCAAATTAAGCTCTTGGTGCCCATGGAGTCCCCAGGCTGGCCCACCAACTGGACCACAAAGCCAAAGGTTTCAGGCTTTCTTTTCTGGGGATAAGGGCTGCTTCCTGTCTTTCTTGCCTGGTGTAATGACTGTTGTTTCATTTTTCAGATCTGCCTCCCAACTGCCAGCCCTACTCCCAAAATTGCATGCAAACAAAGATGCCTCCCACAGCAAAGGTGCCAGCACAGAAATCTCTTGCTACCCATAGAGTCCCCAGGCTTGCCCGTCAACTGCACCAAAAAACCAAAGCTTCCAGTCTGTCTTTCCTGCCAATAAGGGTCCTTGTTTACTCTTTTTTATCGTACCTTCAAAATGACAGCCCAACTTCCAGAATTCAATACAAACAAAGATATCTCACAGACTAAAGTTTCCAGTACAGAAAGCTCTTGCTACTCATGGAGTGCCCAGCCTTGCCCACCAACTGCACCACAAAGTCAAAGCTTCCAGTCTTTCTTTCCTGGGGATTAGGGCTGTTGATTCCTGTTTTCAGACCTACCTCCCAAATGCCAGCCAGACTCCCAAAATTGCATACAAAGATTCCTCCCACTCAAAGGTACCAGCACAGAAAACTCTTGCTGCCCATGGAGTGCCCAGACTGGCAATCCATGTGCAAAAAAAGTCAAATCTTCCAGGCTTTCTTTCCTGGTGATAAGGGTTGTTGTTTCCTATTTTCAGCCCTGCCTCTCAACTGTCAGCCTGACTCCCAAAATTGCATATGGATGAAGATTCCTCCCACACCAAATGTACCTGCACAGAAAGTTCTTACTGCGAATAGAGTACCCAGGTTGATAAACAAACTGAACCGCCAAGCAAAAGCTTGCAGGCTTTCTTTCCTGGAGATAAGGGCTGTTGTTTCCTGGTTTCAGACCTGCCTCCCAACTCCCAACCTGACTCCTAAAATTGCATACAAAGAAAGATTCCTCCGACACCAAAGGTGCCAACACAGAAAACTCTTGCTGCCCATGTAGTCCCCAGGCTTGCCCACCAACTGCACTGAAAAACCAAAGCTGCTGGTCTTTTGTTCCTGGGGATAAGGACAGTTGTTTCCTGTTTTCAACCCTACCTCACAACTGCCAGACCGACTCCCAAAATTGCATACAAACAAAGATTCCTCCCACACCAAAGGTACCAGCACAGAAAGCTCTTGCTGCCCATGGAATCTCCGGACTGAAAAACACAACTACAAAAAAACCCCATAGCTCCCAGTTTCTCTTTCCTGGGCGTAAGGGTTGTTCTTTTTCCACCCCTTATTCCATACCATTTATGTCATGCCTACTCTCACCTTTTCCAATACATTCCATCACCACCTTTCCTCTAACTTCATATGTACAAACAGATCTTATTGTTTAGTGTATGAAGAATGTCTATAAAACTCTGTTGAGTTCAAGTAGTCCATGACTTTGGGTTCCATCTGACAGAGGGTTAGGGTTAGGGTTCGGGTTAGGGTTAGGGTTCGGGTTAGGGTTAGGGTTCTGGTTAGGGTTAGCGTTAGGTTTAGGGTTAGGGTTCGGGTTAGGGTTAGGGTTAGGGTTTGGGTTCGGGTGAGGGTCAGGGTTAGGGTTAGTTAGGGTTAGGGTTAGGGTTACGTTTAGGGTTAGGGTTAGGTTTAGGGTCTAGAATTACGCAGAGTGTGTCTCGAAGCGCAATTTAAGAATCGCGGTTTAACCCATTCCAAGGAGCTCCTGGCAAGCGACCAGCACTGCCGAGAGACAGCTGTGCCCAGGAGCAACTCTT
>NW_020885837.1:0-9132 GCF_003945725.1 Corapipo altera
ACCTCTTTTACTGCAGCATGACTCTGTCTCGACCGGTGTCCCCAGTGATGTCAGTAATGTCCCTGTGATGTCACTGATGTCCCCAGGGGTGGCACCCATGTTCTCAAAGTTATCACCAATGTCTTTGTGATGTCACTTTTGTCCCCAGGGGTGGCACCCATGTCCTCAATGATGTCACCAATGTACCTGTGTCTTTGCTGCCATCTTTGATCTGAGAGGAATCTTTGTCTGTATGGAATTTTGGGACTCAGGTAGGCAGAAAAAGTGAAGGGTTGAAAAAAGCAAACAACAGCCCTTGTCCCCAGCAAAGAAAGCTTGGAAGCTTTGCTTTGTGGTGCAGTTGGTGGGTCAACCTGGGTGCTCCATGGGTAACAAAAGCTTTCTGTGCTGGCATCTTTGTTGCAGGACGAATCTTCATTCATATGCAATTTTGAGTGTGGGGCTAGCAGGTGTCAGACACAGATGAAAACAAAAAACAACAGCCCTTATCACCAGAAAAGAAAGCCTGGAAGCTTTGGCTTTGTGGTGCAGTTGTTGGGCCAGGATGGGTACTCCATGAGCAGCAAGAGCTTTTTGTGCTGGCACCCTTGGTGTGGGAGGAATCTTTGTTTCTTTGCAATTTTCTCAGTCAGGCTGGCAGTTGGGAAGCAGAGCTGAAAACAGGAAACAACAGTCCTTATCACCAGGAAAGAAAGCCTGGAAGCTTTTCTTTGTGATTTAGTTTTTGAGTCAGCCTGGGTACTTCATGGGCAGCAAGAGCTTTCTCTCCATGTACCTTTGGTGTGGGAGGAAACTTTATTCGTATGCAATTTTGGGAGTAGGGTTGGCAACTGGGAGGCAGGTCTGAAAAAAGCAAACAACAGCCGTTATCCCCAGGAAAGAAAGGCTGGAAACTTTGGCTTCATGGTGCACTCCGTGGGTCAGCCTGGGCACTCTATGGGCAGCAAGAGCTTTCTGTGCTGGTACCTTTATTCTGGGAGGAATCTTTGTATGCAATTTTGGGAGTCGGTCTCGCAGTTGGGAGACTGGTCTGAAAACAGGAAACAACAGCCCATATCCCCAGGAAAGAAAGACTGGAAGCTTTTGCTTTTTGGTGCATTTGGTGGGCCGGGCTGGGCACTCCATGAGCAGCAAGAGCTTTCTGTCCTGGCATCTTCGGTCTGGAAGAAATCTTCATCCGTATGCAATTTTGGGAGTCAGACTGGTATTTGGGAGTCAGAACTGAAAACAGGAATGAAGAGCCCTTAATCCCAAGAAAGAAATCCTGGCTTTGTGGTGTTGGTGTGTCAGCCTGGAGAATCCCTGGGCAGCAAAAGCTTTCTGTGCTGGCACCTTTGCTGTGGGAGAATCTTCGTCTGTATGCAATTTTGAGAGTCGCGCTGGCAGTTGTCAGACACAGCAGAGAAAGGAAACAACAGCCCTTATCGCCAGGAAAGAAAGCCTGGAAACTTTGGCTTTGTGATTCAGTTTTTGGGCCAGGCTGGGAACTCCAAGGGCAGCAAGAGCTTTCTGTGCTGGTGCCTTTGTTCTGGGAGGAAAAATTGATCGGCCTGGCCAAACAACTTCTTCCCAGAGCGATGGTGCCAGCACAGAAAGCTCTTGCTGCTAAAAGAGTCTCCAGGCTGACAAACCAACTGCACCACCAAGCCAAATCTTTCAGGCTTTCTTTCCTGGGGAAAAGGGCTGTTGTTTCCTGTTTTCAGACCTGCCTCCCAACTGCCAGACCAACTCCAAAAATTGCATATGAACAAAGATTCCTCCAACACCAGAGGTGCCACAACAGAAAGCTCTTGCTCCCCAATGGAGTCTCCAGGTTGACAAACAAACTGCACCACAAAGCCAAAGCTTCCAGGCTTTCTTTCCTGGGAATAAGGGTTGTTGTTTGCTGTTTTCAGACCTGCCTCCCAACTACCAGACTGTCTCCCAAAATTGCATGCAAACAAAGATTCCTCCCACACCAAAGCTGTCACAACAGAAAGCTCTTGCTGCCCATGGAGTCCCCAGGTTGGTCCACCAACTGTACCACATAGCCAAATCTTGCAAGCTTTTCTCCCAGGGGATACGGGCTGTTGTCTCCTGTTTTTAACCATGCTTCCCAACTGCCAACCCAATTCCCAAAATTGCATATAAACAAAGATTCTTACCAGTCTAAAGTTGCCAGCACAGAAAGCTCTTGCTGCCCATGGAGTCCTCATGCTGACAAACAAACTGCACCACAAAGCCAAAGCTTCCAGGCTTTCTTTCCTGGGGATAAGGGCTGTTGTTTGCTGTTTTCAGCCCTGCCTCCCAACTGCCAACCCAATTCCCAAAATTGCATACAAACAAAGATTCCTCCCGGAGCAAAGAGGTCATCACAGAAAGCTCTTGCTGCCCGTGGAGTCCTCACGCTTACACAAAAACTAGACCACAAAGCCAAAGTTTCCAGTCTTTCTTTTCTGGGGATACAGGCTGTTGTTTCCTGTTTTCAGCTCTGCTTCCCAACTGCCAGCCCAACTCCCAAAATTGCATACGGACAAAGATTCCTCCCAGAACAAAGGTACATGGAGAGAAAGCTCTTGCTACCCATGGAGTCTCCAGGCTGACTCAACAACTGCATCACAAAGCCAAAGGTTCCAGGCTTTCTTTCCTGGTGATAAAGGCTGTTGTTTCCTGTTTTCAGACCTGCCTCTCAGCTGCCAGCCCGACTCCCAAAATTACATAGAAACAAAGATTCTTCCCTCAGCAAAGATGCCAGCACAGAAAGCTCTTGCTACCCATGGAGTCTTCAGGTTGACAAACCAAGTGCACCACAAAGCCAAAGCTTCCAGTCTTTCTTTCCTGGAGATAAAGGGTGTTGTTTCCTGTTTTCCGACCTTGTCGTAGGGTACTGGTCGGAGGCCTTGGTCTATGGGGGAAGAAAGACACATGACACACACACTAGGATGACGAGACAGAAAGATGAGTGCCTGCTCAGTGTAGCAGGCAGCTTTATTGAGTTCTCTAACTTCTATTTTCCCACACATATAACATAAAGATATTCTTACAAAAACACCCAGGAATGCAGCACCTGCACTCAGTCAGACAGCTTTAACCTTATACTCTTTATAACTCAAGGCTGTGTCCATGGGAACTATCTAATTAGCTCCACTGCTCTCATGGAAAACGGCCCAACACTTTGTAATATTCCAAATCCCTCAAGTTTCAATTGTGGGGCTGCAATTTCACCCCACAAGACCTGCCTCCCAACTGCCAGCCCGACTCCCAAAATTGCAAACGGACGAAGATTCCTCCCAGAACAAAGGTACATGGAGAGAAAGCTCTTGCTGCCCATGGAGTCCCCAGGCTTACCCAACAACTGCACCACAAAGCCAAAGCTTCCAGGATTTCTTTCCTGCAGATAAGCCCTCTTCTTTCCTGTTTTCATACCTGCCTCCAAACTGCCAGCCCGACTCCCAAAATTTCATACAAACAAAGATTTCTCTCACACCAAAGGTGCTAGCACAGAAAGTTCTTGTTGTCCACGGAGTCTCCAGGTTGACAAACCATAATGTCTCAGATCTGCCTCCAAACTGCCAGCCCGACTCCCAAAATTGCATACGGACGAAGATTCCTCCCAGAACACAGGTGCCAACACAGAAAGTTCTTCCTGCCAATGGAGTCTCCAGGCTGACACACCAAATGTACTGCAAAGCCAAAGATCCAGGCTTTCTTTCCTGGGGTAATGGCTGTTGTTTCCTGTTTTCAGACCTGCTTCCCAACTGCCAGACCGACTCCAAAAATTGCATATGGACAAAGATTCCTCCAACACCAGAGGTGCCAGCCAAGAAAGCTCTTGCTCCCCATGGAGTCTCCAGGCTGAAAAACCAACTGCACCACCAAGCCTAAGCTTCCAGGCTTTCTTTCCTGGGGATAAGGGCTGTTATTTCCTGTTTTCAGCCCTACCTCCCAATTGCCAGACCGACTCTCAAAATTGCATACAAAGAAAAATTCCTCCCACACTAAAGGTGTCAGCACAGAAAGCTCTTGCTGTCCATGGAGTACCCAGATAGACTCACCAACTGCACCACAAAGCAAAAGCTTCCTGTCTTTTTTTCCTGGTGATAAAGGCTGTTTTTTCCTGTTTTCCGATCTGCCTTCCAACTGCCAGAAGGACTTCCAAAATTGCAAACGGACGAAGATTTCTCCCAGAAAAAAAAAACCCAGAACAGAATGCTTTTGCTGCCCAAGGAGTGCTCAGCCTGACCCACCAACTGCACTACAAAGGCACAGCTTGCAGGCTTTATTTCCTGGGGATAAGGGCTGTTCTTTCCAGTTTTCTGTCCTGACACCCAACTGCCAGTCTGACTCCCAAAATTGCATACAAACAATGATTCCTATCACACCAAGGGTGGCAGGACAGAAAGCACTTGCTTCCCGTAGAGTGCCCAGGCTGACCAACCAAGAACACCAGACAGCAAAAGACTGCGCTCCAAGCGACAGTTTGCCTTTTAAAATGGTGGACGGACGAAGATTCCTTCCAGACCAAAGGTGTCAGGACATAAAGCTCTTGCTGCCCATGGAGTGCCCAGGTTGGCCCACCAAGTGCACTGGAAAGCCAAAATTTCCATGTTTTTTTTCTGGGAATAAGATTTCTTGTTTGCATTTTTCAGTCCTGCGCTCCAACTACCAGTTTGTCTGGCAAACTGGTGGAGAGACAGAGATTCCTTCCAGACTGAAAGTGCCAGGACAGAAAGCTCTTGCTGCCCATAGAGTGCCCAGGTTGGTCCACCAAGTGCACCTGAAAGCCAAAATTTCCATGCTTTTTTTTCTGGGAATAAGGATTGTTCTTTGCATTGTTCAGCCCTGCGCTCCAAGCGCCAGTGTGCATGCCAAACTGGTATACGGAAGGAGATTCTTCCCAGACCGAAGGTGTCCGGACAGAAAGTTCTACCTGGCTATGGAGTGCCCAGGCTGGTCCACCAAGTGCACCAGAGAGCAAAAAGTTGCAGGCTTTGTTGGCTGGGGATAAGGGCTTTTGTTTGCTCTTTTCATTCCTGCACTCCAACTGCCAGTTTGCCTGTCAAACTGGCGGACAGATGAAGATTCCTCCCAGACCAAAGGTATCAGGACAGAAAGCTCTTGCTGCCCATGGAGTGCCTAGGTTGGCCCACCAGGTGCACCAGAGAGCCAAAATTTCCATGCTTTTTTTTCTTGGATTAAGGGCGGTTCTTTGCTTTTTTCATTCCTGCGCTCCGAGTGTCAGTTTACCTGCCAAACTGGAGGTTGGACCAAGACTCCAACCAGAACAAAGGTGTCCAGACAGAAAGCTCTACCTGGCTATGGAGTGCCCAGGCTGGCTCACCAAGTGCACCAGAGAGCCAAAGGTTGTAGGCTTTGTTGGCTGAGGAGAAGGGCTTTTGTTTGCTCTTTTCAGTCCAGTGCTCCAACTGTCCGTTTGCCCGACAAAATGGCGGACGGATGAATATTCCCCCCAGACCAAAGGTGTCAGGACAGAAAGTTCTTGCTGCCCATGGAGTGCCCAGGCTGGTCTACCAAGTGCACCAGAGAGCCAAAGGTTGCAGGCTTTCTTGGTGGGGGAGAACGGCTCTTCTTTGCTTTTTTCATTCCTGTTTATCAGCTGCCTAGTTTGCCTGCAAAGCTGGCGGACGGACGAAGATTCCTCCTAGACCATAGTTGCAAGGACAAAAAGCTCTTGCTGCCCATGGAGTGCCCAGGCTGGCCCACCAACTGCACCTGAAAGTCAAAATTTCCATGCTTTTTTTTCTGGGAATAAGGTCTGTTCTTTGCTTTGTTCAGCCCTGCACTCCAACTCCCAGTTTGCCTGACAAAATGGAGGACGGATGAAGATTCCTCCCAGACCGAAGGTGCCAGGAGAGAAAGCTCTTGCTGCCTATGGAGCACCCAGGCTGTCTCACCAAGTGCACCAGAGAGTCAAAGGTTGCAGGCTTTGTTGGCTGGGGAGAACAGCTTTTGTTTGCTTTATTTCAGCCCTGCGCTCCAACTGCCAGTTTGCCTTTTAAAACAGTGGATGGATGAAGATTCCTCCCAGATCAAAGGTGCAAGGACAGAAAGCTCTTGCTGCCCATTGAGTGCCCAGGCTGGTCCACCAAGTGCACCAGAGAGCCAAAGGTTGCAGGCTTTCTTGTCTGGGAATAAGCGCTCTCGTTTGCTTTTTTTATTCTGGAGCTCGAACTGCCTGTTTGCCTGGTAAACTGGTGGACAGATGAAGATTCCTCCCAGATCAAAGGTGCAAGGACAGAAAGTTCTTGCTGCCCATTGAGTGCCCAGGTTGGCCCACCAAGTGCACCAGAAAGCCAATGGTTGCAGGCTTTCTCGGCTGGGGAGAAGGGCTCTTGTTTGCTTTTTTCAGCCCTGCGCTCCAACTGCCAGTTTGCCTGCCAAACTGGCGGACAGATGAAGATTCCTCCTAGACCAAAGGTGTCAGGACAGAAAGCTCTTGCTGCCCATGGAGTGCCCAGGCTGGCCCACCAGGTGCACCAGAGAGCCAAAGGTTGCAGGATTTCTTGGCTGAGGAGAAGGGCTTTTGTTTGCTCTTTTCATTCTTGCGCTCCAACTGCCAGTTTGCATGCCAAACTGGCGGACGGACGGAGATTCCTCCCAGACCAAAGGTGCCTGGACAGAAAGCTCTTGCTGCCCATGGAGTGCCCAGGTTGGCCAACCAAGTGCACCTGAAAGCCAAAATTTCCATCCTCTTTTTTCCAGTAATAAGGGCTGTTCTTTGCCTCGTTCAGCCCAGCACTTCAAGCATCAGTTTGTGTGCCAGACTGGCGGACGGACAAAGATTCCATTCAGACCAAACGTGCCTGGACAAAAAGCTTGCTGCCCATGGAGTGCCCAGGCTGGCCCACCAAGTGCACCAGAGAGCCAAAGGTGGCAGGCTTTGTTGGTTGGGGGGAAGGGCTCTTGTTTGCTCTTTTCATTCCTGCACTCCAAGTGGAAGTCCCACTGCCAAAATTGCCTACGGATGAATATTCCTCCCAGACAAAATGTGCCAAGACCAAAAGCTCTTACTGCCCATGGAGTGCCCAGGCTGGCCCACCAAGTGCACCTGAAAGCCAAAATTTCCATGCTTTTTTTCTGGGAATAAGGGCTGTTGTCTTCTTTTTTCAGCCCTGCACTCTAAGTGTCATTCCCACTCCTGAAATTGCATAAGGATGAAGATTTTTCTGGTAATAAGGGCTGGTTTTGTTTTTTTCTGCTCTATGCTCTATGTGCCAGTCCCACTGCCAAAATTGCATACAGGCAAATATTCCTCCCAGACCAAAGGTGCCAGGACAGAAAGCTCTTGCTGTCCACCTAATGCCAAGGGTGTCGCACCAACTGTGCATGAGAGATGGAGAGTCTTGGCTTTCTTTCCTGGTTTGAATGGCAGTCGCTTGGGTTAGGATTAGCATTAGGGTTAGGGTTTTCAATTATGGGTAAGTTTAGGATGAGGTTTACCATTAGTTACAATTAGGGTCAGGGTTAGGTTTAGGGATAGGGTTAGGTTTATAGTTATAGTTTGTTTTAGGGTTAGTGTTAAGGTTAGAGTTAGGGTTAAGGTTTAATGTTAGGGTTTGGCTTAGGGTTAGTTATGGTTAGGATTAGGATATAAGGTTTGAGTTATGGTTAGGTTTTGGGCTAGGGTTAGGGTTAGGAAAATGTTAGGGATTCAGTTAGGGTTAGGTTGTTGGATTGCCAGAATTCCATATGGATGAAGATTCCTCCCAGACTAAAGGTGCCAGGACAGAAAGCTCTTGCTGCCCATGGAGTGCCCTGGTTTGTCCAGCAACTGCACCAGAGAGCCAAAGGTTGCACGCTTTGTTGGCTGGGGATAAGGGCTCTTGTTTGCTTTTTTCAGTCCTGCACTGCAACTGCCAGCCCGACTCCCAAAATTCCAGAATATGTGGGTGCTGCTGCTCCTGTGCACAGCCTGCTGCTGTTGTCTGTGGCTTGAGCAGCAGTGACTGTGCAACCCTGCCCAAGGTGCTCCACCCCCTCCCTGTGGTGGCAGCAGCTCTTTGGGCCCAGAGCTCTGGCTCAGTGGGCTCTGGGCCACAGCCCTGTGGGCTGGGCAGCCGCAGGGGCCCAGGCTGACCCCTAGCCCTGCCTGTGCCCCTGCCCCTGGCCGGCAGCACCCAGTGGATGTGTCCCGCCAGGGCCCCCTTGCCCTCCTTGTCCCCAGCCAGGCCAGCCTGGCCCCCTTGGGGATTGTCCCCACCCTCCTGCCCAGGCCTCCAGGCCTTCTGCCATAGGGATGGCAGACGCCCTGGGCAAGTGCCAGAGCAGCTGGCTGGCAGGGAACCAGGGGGCTGCCTGGAAGCTGCTTATGACCTCTGCCCCCAATTGCTCAGGTCTTCCCACACCCTGTCTAAAACGAGAAGATGCAAAAAGGAGCTCCGGAATCAAAGACACATCCTCATGGAGGTAAAGTCAATGCTCCAATTTATTGTAAAATTACAAAAATTATATAGGGTCCTACAGGGTTCACACACTCTAAGACTCTATTGGTTATATCCATTTTCACACGCTATAGCTATAACTTTATTGGCTCAACTATCCAAGGTACGCGCTCTGATATTTCCAGGCCCTCCCATCTTGTGGTTTCTCACACTCTGGATAACATCCTCTTTTCTTGTTTATCTCTATGCAGCTTTCTCGTATCTGCTGCTCAAGGACACACATCCGCTGCTCAAGAATACAGGTCCCTGCTGTCTGGCACGCAGGTTGGATTGTGCAAGCAAGCCTGAAGCAATATGTTATGTCCTGCATCATCTAAGATACTCTCAACACTTGTCCCCTCAGGGCCTCCTCTGCCACCTGCCACCCACCCCCTCACACATTCCCCTCAGGGCTTCCCACTCCCTTGTCATGGCAGGGCCTCCGCAGCACCTCAGCCCTTCATGGCCTCCCAGCGCCCCATCCCTTCAGGTTCTCCCCCAGCCCCAACAACCTGCCCGGCAGCGGCACAGCCCTGAAGGAGCTCCACAGCAGCTGGCTCAGGAGGCACCTCCCAGCCCTCAGCAAACCCGGCAGCAACACACGGGCAGGCCACAGATGCTGCTTCATGGCTGGCATAGGGCTTGTGGCCACCTCTGATGACCTTCTTCTCAGGGATCCCCACAGCTCCAGGCTCTGCCCATCTGCTCTGCT
>NW_020885838.1:0-9119 GCF_003945725.1 Corapipo altera
TGTTTTGAGAAAGAGCAAAGTTGTTGTGAGAAAGTAGAGTTTAGAAAATGCACCTATTAACTGTAAGAATTCTGGTGTGAAAGTTTGAACTGTCCTATCCGTGTGCATTACGTGTGTTCAAAAACTGTACTTAAAGGGTTGCGCAGCAGCCCCACTGTCCCTGTTTTTTTCTTGGAATAAACTTTGCTGGAACCTTTTTTCGTGTCACTTTGGCCGTTCCGACATTATCAGCGACAGGGAAGGGGTCCAGGATCCTTTCAATACCACTATACTACTCTGTACAACATGAGGGACATCTCTTTGTCTGGACCTGCGAACCACCACATCACATCTCACTCCTCTTTTGTCTACCTTGACACTACATCTTTAAGACACTTTGTCCCGGTATGACATTAAAATCATTTAAAGAAAGAAGATAAAACCACTCAACAAGCAAGTTGTTACCTTTATGCTAGCCTCACACTAACCTGTTCTGTTTGCTGACCCCATCTGGGCCATTCAACATCTGCTCCAAGTGCTGCTTCAAGTTAAGCTCTACTGGTGACAAGACAACAACCAAGGAAGCCCACAGAGCTTCAAATAAGACAGGAGCAATACCAAAGTATATAGGAACAAAGGAAATACATACTACAGACACGATCAGGACCATAATTGGCTCGGCCCTGCCTCCTGTCTGGCAGTGATCTCATGATATAGCTGCACACAAAGATCCTCAATAAGTTGGTGCCCTAGCAAGCTAAGCACTCAGCAAACCACTCCTGCCCTGATGTGCTTTGCCCTACCTGATTCAGGATGTGTCAGAGGATGGGAAAATAACTGTATGTTGGCAAATGGAGAACACACTCTCATGGGGAACCTCACTTAGAGAAAATCGCATGTAAGACAAGAAGGGCTGAATTCCCCCCTTACTACTGGGAACAGCTACAGACTTAATGAATTATTCAATGAAATACTGTATTACTCAGTTTTCAGGACTTAAAGAGCACAATTGACTGTCTCAAAACACTGTCAAAACCACAAAAGGAACTTGCTATAAGTGACTCAAAGTGCCCCTGCATCATATTCCCACAGCTTGGTAGCAATGTATTGCCTGCAAATGGATACACCAACTGTAGAGACGGTGTCCTTCTGGTTCTGAAACATAAAAGAAACTCTAGGTACTTCCAAATCTCTATGGACCAACACCTCAGCTTTTAGGGGCAGTCCAAGGGGTCCTCTCCTGCCCCAGTCAGAAGGAAAGGAATCCCCAGGCACAGGCCACATGGTGAACTCTGGTTCTTTCTGCGTGACCAGGGGGAAGACATGAGGAAGTGGGATGGTGAACCCACCTCTAAGCTGGAAGCTTAGGTACGTGAATTGAGAGGGAAGAGAACTGTTAAGAAGGGTTCACCCAAGAAGGCTGTCAGTGTAGTTGCTGCAGAGACCCAAGAAAGCAATCAGCAATGTCCCAGACGTAAAAGAATTGAAATCACCTCCTTTGATCCTGGTGAGGGGATTTTGGGTCTGGCATCACAAAGGTCAGACAGTGAATACTCTGACCAGGAACAGGAAATAAAGGGTCCATGCCTTTGGCCAGGAGGAGGAAAGGGATGACTGGACATACTGGACTGTGTGGATTCGATGACCTGACACATCAGATCCACAGAGGTATAGAGCTTTAGTAGATATGGGTGCAAAGTGCACACTGATGCCATCAAGACACAGGAATGCAGAACCCATCTAGATCTCTGGAGTGACAGGGGGATGCCAGGAGTTGTCTGTATTAGAGGCTGAAGTGAGTTTAACAGGGAACAAGTGGAAAAAGTACCCCATTGTGACTGGTCCGGAGGCCTCTTGTATCCTTGGCATCGATTACCTCAGGAGGGGATACTTCAAAGATCCAAAGGGATATCGATGGGCTTTTGGTGTAGCTACTGTAGCTACAGAGAAGATCAAACAATTATCTACCCTGTCTGGCCTCTCAGAGGATCCCTTCGTTGTGGGATTGCTGCAAGTTGAAGACCAGCAAGTGCCACTTGCTACCAAGACAGTGCACCAGTGGCAATATTGCATGAACCGAGACTCCATAATTCCTATCCATAAGCTAATTTGATGACTGGAGAGCCAAGGAGCGATCAGCAGGACCCACTCAATCTTTAACAACCCCATATGGCAAATGCAAAAGTCTAATGGGGAGTGGAGGTTGACAGTGGACTATCGTGGTTTGAATGAAGTCACGCTGCCTCTGAGTGCTGCTGTGCCACACGTTGGAATTTCAATATGAGTTTGAGTCAAAGGCAGTTGAGTGGTGCCACAATTAACATCTCTAATGCATTTATCTCAATCCCTCTGGCAACTGAGTTTACCTTCACATGGAGGGGTGTCCAGTATACCTGGAATCAACTGCCCCAGGGGTGGAAACACAACCCTACCACCTGCCATGGACTGATCCAGACTACACTGGAACAGGGGGAAGCTCCGAAACACCTGCAATATACTGATGATATCATTGTGTGGGGCAAGACAGCAGAAGAAGTTTTTGAGAAAGGGAGGAAAATAATCCAAATCCTTCTGAAAGCTGGTTTTCCCGTAAAACTAAGGTAAAGGGACCTGCATGGGCGATCCAGTTCCTGGGAATAAAATGGCAGGATGGATGCCGTCACGTGCCCATGGATGTGGTGAACAAAATAGCAACTATGTCTCCACCGGTTAAAAAGAAGGAAACACAAGCTTTCCTAGGCCTTGTGGGGTTCTGGAGAATGCACATTCCAGGTTATAGTCAGCTTATGAGCCTCCTCTATTGAGTGACCCAGAAGAAAAACCATTTTGAGTGGAGTCTTGAGTAATAACAGACCTTTGAGCAGGTCAAACAGGAAATAACTCATGCAGTAACTCTTGACCCTGTTTGGACAGGACCAGTCGTGCAAAATATCCTCTATGCTTCTGTCTCAGTTTAATGAGACAGAAGTGTTTTGCTAAGGAAAATGAGTTATGAGGAAGACCAAACTCCTCCCTCTAAGCAATTGTAAATCTGAAATTGAGAGGCTCCAACTGAGGAAGTATGGAGAAAGAAAAAATAACAACCCTTTATTAAAGGATATATGTGTATTGGTAGCACAACAAAAGAACACAAAAAAACCCAAACAGTAATCCTGTACCCAAAAATCCCCTTCAAAAAGGAAACAGTTCAATACTTTCCTCCTTTTGGCACAATTCTAACCACGATCAGCAGGGGGCACTGTTGGATCTCTGGAGGAGTAGACCCTGCAGTTGCTTGGTGGTAGTCAACAGGGGGCGCTGTTTGGCTCTGGCAGTTGACAAGTGGGGCCCCGGTGCATGGGAGAAGCCAAAAATGGAGATCTCCCCCACCACCACCGAGAAGGGGAAGGGGAAAAGGGGAAAAAGGGGACTTTTCCCACGAAACTCACACTGTCTGCAGCTGGTTGTGACCGGGATTTCTCCCCTTCCGTTGATGGACTCAAGCTGCTGCCGCCAACACGGGAGCAGAGGAAGGAAAGGGCGACCTCCTCCCCAAAAGGTTCCTCTGTAGATGGGTCAAACCTCTCCAATGAAATCCGAACAGGTCTGGGCTGGGGGCAGACCAGGGCACAGGAAAACGGAGGCAAACAGGGGCAGGAGTAGCCAGATGACCAGACTGAAAAGAAAGTGAACCTCGGACCCCTCCAACACACATCCTCCCTCAGTCAGGGCAAAAGTAAAGTGTCTTGCCGTTTCCCAAGGAGAAAAGCAAAAAAACTCCACACCTCCCCCCCACAGTCTTCTGAGGGCTATCAACCTGGAATGTGGGCTGTCAGCCAGTTCTTTTGTGTGTGTGAATCACCCTAGGCAAACCACCCTCCCCCGTTCAATATCTTTCTTTCACAATGATGCAGGGGAAAGGAAAATTCACTGCTTGGTTTTTTAGAACAAGTAAACCTCTGACAGCTTAAGCCGGGGAGCATGGTCTTAACTGGAGCCTCTGGTAAAGAACATAAGGAGAAACTCAGTCGACCATTAGCGTTTTGGAGCTGGGGTTATTGAGGATCAGAAGCCCACTACATGCCAACTGAAAAGGAGATATTAGCAGCCTATGGGGGGGTTCAAACTGCCTCAGAGGTTGTTGGGACAGAAACATGTCTCCTTGGCACTGCAATTGCCTGTGTTGCACTGGATGTTCAAAGGGAACATCCCCTCAACACATCATGCAACCAGTGCTTCATGGAGTAAGCGGGTAGCATTGATTACAGAATGGACCTGAATGGGAAAGCCCAATTTCTCTTGGAAAATATTATGGACTGGCCAGAAGGAGTATTTGGAGCATTGTCTGAGAAGGTGACTCGTGCCCAAGAAGTACCACCATATAATGAGTTACCAGAAAATGAAAGGAGCTATGCTCTCTGTACTGATGGATCCTGTTGTGTGATAGGAAACCATCGGAGGTGGAAAGCTGCTGTGTGGAGTCCCACAAAACAAGTAGTTGAGACTACTGAATGAGAAGGCAAGTCAAGTCAGTTTTCAGTATTGAAAGCCATCCAACTAACCCTAAAGATTGTTGAATGAGAAAAGTGGCCTGTACTGTATCTCTATACTGACTCCTGGATGGTGGCTTATGCACTGTGGGATTGGCTACAGCAATGAAAGGAGACCAACTGGCAACACAGGGTAAACCCATCCAGGCTACTGCATTGTGGCAGGACATCACTGCATGTGTAGAAAACATGACTCTGAAGGTGCATCATGTTGATGCTCACATGCCCAAAAGTTGAGCCGCTGAAGAACATCAGAACAATGAGCAGGTGGATAAGACTGCCAAGATTGGAATAGCTCAGGTAGACTTGGACTGGGAGTGGAAGGGTGAGTTATTTATAGTCTGATGGGCCCATGAAACATCAGGACATCTAGGAAGTTATGCGACGTACAGATGGGCTCGTGATCGAGAGGTGGACCTGACCGTGGAGGCCATCACACAGGTTATTCATGAATGTGAAATGTGCGGCAATCAAGCAGGGCCACATGAGTAAAATCTCCTTGGAATAGAGGGCAGTGGCTGGGTTTCCAATATGGTGAGGCCTGGCAAGTTGACTACATTGGACCACTGCCAAGAACACACCAGGGCAAGAGCTATATACTCACCATGGTGGAGGCAATAACTGGTTGGCTGGAAACATATCCTGTAAACCAGGTCACTGCTTGAAACACCATCTTCGACCTTGAGAGGCACATTCTGTGGCGACATGGTACCCCAGAGAACATTGAATCAGAGAATGGGACTCATTTTTGAAATAACCTTATGAACTCTTGGGCAAAGAAACATGACATTGAGTGGATCTATGATATCCCTTATCACCCACAAACCTCTAGAAAGACTGAGAGGTATAATGGACTGCTGAAGACTTTGTTAAGAGTGTTGGGTTAGGGACACCGAAACATTGGTATGTGAATTTAACCGAAGCCACTTGGTTGGTCAACACTAGGGGATCTGCCAACCGCCCTGGTCCTGCCCAAACAAAACCCCTACATACTGTGGGAGGAGATAAGGTCCCTATACTATACATGGGGAAGTGGTTGGGGAAGGCGGTGTGGATTTCTCCTCCCGTGGGAAAAGACAAACCCATTCATGGGATTGTCTTTGCTCAGGGACCAGGGTGTATTTGGTGGGTAATGCGGAAGGGTGGGGAGATCCGGTGTGTGCCTCAACAAGATTTAGTTTGGGGAAAAAATAATCTGTGGTGTTAGTTGTATGTTGCAGGAAGTAAAGTAACAGGAATGACATGAAGCGATGAAGAATGAATTTTGCGAGGAGCAAGGAAAGTGTGATGATGACCCAAGCCAGGTTGGTGTCGGTGTCCAATGATCGAGTGTGCTGCTTCTCCTGTCCTGAGTACCCATCCTGATGGAATGGAGCCCAAGTCATGGATCTGGAGGGGTAGAAGAAGTCCATGAAATGGGAAAATAATATCTATCTGTAAAAGGACAGTGGATAGTAGTTTATAAAAATGTATAAATCTGTATGTTGGGTATAAAGATGGTTTAAGGATGCAGTTTAAGTTGTAAGTGCTGGTAAGAAGGGATTTCAGTAATGAGAAATAAATAGAATGGAATAGTCAGATGATACATAAATTATGAGGGATCTGAGTATGGCGCAAATAGTATGGAATAAGGGGTAGAGATTGTATTGAATTTGAGATGGAGTTCATTTCCCCATAGCAGCCCTCACAGTGCTGTGCTTTGCATTGGTAACTAGAAAGGTGTTGATAACACACCAGTGTTTTGGCAACTGCTGAGCAGTGCTGGCACAGCATCAGTTCTGTCTCTCAACATTCCCCCCCCAATCCCAGGGGCTGGGGGTGGGCAAGATCCTGGGAGGGGACACAACTAAGCCAGCTGACCCAAGCTAACCAAAGGGATACTCCAGACCATATGACGTCAGCTCAGATATAACAGTTAAGCAAAGGAGGAGGAAGGGGGGGCATTCATTATTTTATGATGTTTGCTTTGTGGAGTAACCATTACATGTGCTGAAGCCCTGCTTCCCAGGAAGTAACCGAACACCGCTTGCTGATGGGAAGTAGAGAATAAACCTTTCTTTTTTCCTCTTTGGTTGTGCCTGGGCAAACTTGGGCTTTTGCTTAAGTAAACTGCCTTATCTCAACTTATGAGTTGTTTTCCATCTTATTTTCCCTTCCCTGTGCATCTGGGGAGTGGTAGAGCGACTTGGTGGGTACCTGGCATCCAGCCAAGGTCAACCCACCACAGCATTATTGCTTCTGCTGTTTCTGTTTTTTCTCCTCTGTCTTGTCTCCTCTGTCTTTTTTACATACACATCACCCCTGTGGACAACCCGTGAACTGAGGAAAAGTCCCTGGAAGACAGTGTTTGAGCCAAAGGGTAGTGGTGCAAAGACTTAAAGAGCACAACCGACTGTGTTAAAACGCTGTCAAAACTACAGAAGGAACTTGCTCTAAGATAAGCCACCACAGCAGGAACTTGAGATAAGCACAGAAGAGAGGAACTTGCAACAGGAAGGCGCTACTTCCAGGTCTAGCAGAGGTGAGGTTTAATTAGCATCTCCTAGTTCATGCATCCAGAAAAAAATTCCCACTGTGGCAGACTGTGGGAAAGGAAGCAACTGTTTATACACATGCCATACCAAGTTATGGGAATGGCATCTATGCCCTGTGGATTCCTGGAACTTGGACTGTATAAAAGTGATACCATAGAAGAATGACTCCGGCACCTCCAACACCGAGAAGACCAGGGTGAAGAAGGGTCAGCGGGATGCTATGGGATCCATAGGGTGTGATATCTTTCTACTTAATCTGTCTCCCTCTCACTCTCTTTCTCTCCCCCCCCAACCTTTCCTATTTCTTTCTATCTGTCTACTTCACGTTTTACTGTTAAATAAAACCCATACTATTGACTTCGGCATATGGTCTCGTTTGCACTATAATTCAGGCAGAGGCGTCTCTTAATAATTGGATCATAACATCAATGCAATTTAAAATGGTTACCTGTTTAGTTGGCTGGATGTGTCTAGCTGCTTCATGATGACGGAAGATAGTAATGGAGCATGGGAAGCAGAATGGACTTAATGTGAATGTGTTTATGCTAAAAATCAGATTTGAATATATCATTCATCTAGTTTCAGTCTTTAAATGAAATCATAACCAGTTTTAATAATGTATTCCTCTTTTAAAATACGACATACTGAACAACTTCTTTGTTACATGTTGCTATGCCCAAAACCAGAAATGTCAAATTGCTACAGAACTGTCTGCTACAGAACTGCTCCTTTTGTGATTTTAGGTAAAGCACATGAGCCAGGAATTTGGTGAAAATCATTCTATGATATACTGAAGATCTACTTGGAGGGTCAGACCACCCCCCAAATCCACAGTTTCCATTTGTCCCAAGACAAGGCTATGGCTATGGTTGGACAGTGGTGGGTGGAGAGTGGTTTAGGATGCCATCACCTCTCACTGCCACTGTGTGTGACCACGTGCATCCTCCTCATTTGAGGCAGTCTGATAGGCACAAATGCCATTTGGTGGCAGACTAGGTTGATTTGGGTCTGACTGAGCTGAAGATCATTTCCCCATAGTAGCCCTCACAGTGCTGTGCTTTGCATTGGTAGCTAGAAGGGTGTTGATAACACACCACTGTTTTGACTACTGCCGAGCACAACATCAGTACTGTAACGTTCCTTCCTCAATCGAGGGCAAGATCCTGGGAGAGGACCCAAGTAGACCAGCTGACCCAAACTGACCAGAGGAATATTACATACCATATGACGTCAGCTCAGATATAAAAAGCTGAGACAAGGAGCAGGAGGGCAGGTATTCATTGTCTCCAATGGCTGCCTGCTGAGAAACTGTTACGCGTGCTGAAACCCTGCTTCTTGGGAGTGGTCGACCATCACTGCTGATGGGAAGTAGAGAATAAACTCTGCTATCTTTCGCTTTGCTTTGCTTTTGCGTGTGCAAGCTTCCGCTTTGCTTTCACTTTAAACAAACTGCCTTATCCCAACCCACAAGTTGTTTTTCCACCTTACTCTATCCCCTGTCCCGCTGGGGAGTGATAGAGCAGTTGGATGGGTACCTGGCACCCAGCCAAGGTCAACCCACCACACTTCCTTTGCACTGTGGGTTGGAATCATGCAGACACTGACTGCTCCTGTCTCTGCTGAGACCCACTGACTGAACCTCGCTAACTTAATTGCTTTTGAACCTACCTGACGAGAAAGTGATGGAACTTCCTGCTATGGGGACATTGCAGTGTTAGTCCATGGGATTTGCTGCAGTGGGAAAACAATGAGAAATTAATCAAGTGGGACAATATTGTATTTTTCCATCTTCAAGGTCTATGAGATGAAATTTTGAGATGTATTTAACTCTTTGTCCCCCACTGCCAGCCAAGATTGTTTCAGAGGTTGAGGACTGCAGCAATTTCCTGATAAAATATACCTTCTCAAGCAAGTTAAGAATTTAAATTACACAGTAAATAAAATTAATCTGTCTGTTCACATACTGATAAGTTATCAAAAGAGTCTTCAGAAAACGGAGGGAAAAAGAACAAAATGCTGACTACTGATGCCAATTTGTGCCCCAAAGAAGGCACGGAGGAACTGCTCAGAGACAGAA
>NW_020885839.1:0-9101 GCF_003945725.1 Corapipo altera
AATGGGCAGTTACCATGGCAACCAGCATACATTCCCATTGCTACAGTTGTTTACCATGGTAACTATCATATTTCCCAAAGGTACAGTCAGTTACCGATGGCAAACAGCATATATTCCTGTTGCTACAGTTAGTTACCATGGCAACCATCATACGTTCCCACTTCCATGGTCAGTTACCATGGCAACAATCATACATTCCCATTCCTATTGTCATTTACCATAGCAAACATCATACATTGCCATTTCTACAGTCAGTTACCCTGGTAACCATCATACAGTACCATTGCTACTATCACTTATCATAGCAACCATCATACAGTCGCGTTGCTACGGTCGGTCACTATGGAAACCAGCATACAATCCAATTTCTACGGTCGGTTACCATGGAAACCATCTTACATTCCCATTGCTACAGTCAGTTACCATGGCAATCATCATAAAGTCTCGTTGCTATGGTCAGTTACCAAGGCAATCATCATACATTCCTGTTGCTACAGTCAGTTACCATGGTAACCACCATACATTCCCACTGTTACAGTTGGTTACCATGGCAGCCACCATAGATTTCCATTGCTCTGGTCGGTTACCATGGTAACCATCACACATTCCCATTGCTGTAACCAGTTACCATGGCAACCATCACACATCCCCATTGCTGTGGTCAGTTATTATGGCAACCATCATACGGTCCACTGCTACAATCGGTTACCATGGCAACCACCATACATTAGCATTGCTATGGTCGGTTACCATGGCAACCATCATGCAGTCACGTTGCTATGGTCGTTTACCATGGCAACTAACATACATTCTTGTTGCTACAGTCAGTTCCCATGGAAAACATCATAAATTCCTGTTGCTACAGTCAGTTACCATGGAAACCAACGTACTTCCCACTGGTACAGTCTGTTCCCATGGTAACCACCATACACTGTCGTTTCTACGGTCAGTTACTGTAGCAACCATCACACATTCCCGCTGCTACGGTCAGTCACCATGGCAACCATCATACTTCCAGTTGCTACAGTCAGTTTACCACGGCCACCATGACACATTTCCATTCCTACGGTCAGTTACCATGGCAATCATCATACTTCCCACTGCTATGATCAGTTACCATGGCAACCAGCATATATTCCCATTGGCACAGTCGGTTACCATGGCAACCATCTTACATTCCCATTGCTATGGTCTGTTACCATGGCAACCAACACTGATTCCAGTTGCAAGGGTCAGTTACCATGGCAACCATCTTACATTCTTTATACCATGGTTGGTTACCATGGCAACTATCATACATGTCCCATTGCTTAGGCAGTTACCATGGAAAACATCACACATTCTCATTGTACAAGCAGTTACCATGGCAACCATCATACCTCCTGTTGCTACAGTCAGTTAGCATAGCAACCATCACACATTTCCATTGTTTTGGTCTGTTACCATGGCAACCATCACACATTCCAGTTGCTAGGGTCAGTTACCATGGCAACCACCATACAGTCTTATTGCTATGTTCAGTTACCATGGCAAGCATCACACACTTCCCACTGCAAAGGTCAGTTACCATAGAAACCATCATACAGTCTCATTGCTATGGTCAGTTACTATGGCAACCATCATATAGTATCGTTGCTATGGTCAGTTACTCTGGCAACCATCATAGATTCCTGTTGCTATGATCAGTTACCACGGAAACCATCATACATAGGAGACCTGCGATGTCACAGAGGAGGATGTAATGTCACAGGGAGCTGTGATGAGACAGGAGACATGCGATGTCACAGAGAAGGATGTGATGTAAGAGGACAGTTGTGACGTTATAGGAGAGCTGTGATGTCAGAGAGGAGGATGTGATGTCATAGGAGACCAGCGATGTCACAGATGAGGATGTGATGTCAGAGGGGAGCTGTGATGTCACAGAGAAGGATGTGATGTCATAGGAGACATGCAAAGACACAGAGGAGGATGTGATGTCACAGGGTGATGTGATGTCACAGGGTGATGTGATGTCACAGGGGAGAATGTGATGTCACAGTGGAGGATGTGATGTCATAGGAGAGCTGTGATGTATAATAGGAGGATGTGATGTCACAGAGGAGGATATGATGTCACATGGGAGTTGTGATGTCACAGAGGAGGATGTGATGTCATAGCAGAGCTGTGATGTCACACAGAGGATGTGATGTTATAGGAGACATGCGATGTCACAGAGCAGGATGTGATGTCACAGAGGAGGATGTGATGTCACAGAGGGTGACGTAATGTCACAGAGAGCTGTGATGTCACAGAGAAGGATGTGATGTCATAGGAGACATGCGATGTTACAGAGGAGGATGTGATGTCAAAGAGAGCATTGATGTCACAGCGGAAGATGTGATGTCACAGAGGAGGTTGTGATGTCACAGAGGGTGATGTGATGTCACAGAGGAGGATGTGATGTCACAGAGGAGGATGTGATGTCACAGGGAGAGGATGTTATCTCACAGAGTAGGATGTGATGTCACAGGGGAGCTGTGATGTCACAGAAGAGTTGTCTTGTCACACAGAGGATATTATGCCATAGGAGATATGCGATGTCACAGAGGAGAATGTGATGTGACTGGAGACCTGTGATGTCATAGAGGAAGATGTAATGTCATAGGAGACATGGGATGTCACAGCAGAGAATGTGATGTCACAGAGGAGGATGTGATGTCACAGAGGAAGATCTGATGTCACAGGGAGCTGTGATGTCACAGAGGAGGATGTGATGTCATAGGAGACATGCGATATCAGAGAGTAGGATGTGATGTCACAGCGAGCTGTGATGTCACAAGGAAGGCATGTCTCCTATGACATAACATCCCCCTCTGTGACATCGCATGTCTCCTATGACATCACATCCTCCTCTGTGACATTGCAACTCTCCAATGACATCACATCGTCCTCCGTGACTTCACAGTTCTCCTATGACATCATACCATCCTCTGTGACATCACATCTTTTTCTGTGACATTGCAGGTCTCCTATGAAATCACATCCTCCTCTGTGACATCACAGCTCTCCTATGAAATCACAGCTCACCTGTCACATCACATCCTCCTCTGTTACATAGAATGTGTCCTATGACATCACATCCTCCTCTGTGACATCACAACTCTCTGTGACATCACATCCTCCTCTGTGATGTTCCATGTCTCCTATGACATCATATTGTCCTCTGTGACGTGACATCCTCTTCTGTGACATCGCATGTCTCCTGTGACATCACAGCTCTCCTGTGACATCACATCCACCTCTGTGACATCACATCCTCCTCTGTGACATCACAGCTCTCCTATGACATCATAGCTCTCCTGTGATATCACATCGTCCTCTGTTGCATGACATCCTCCCCTGTGACATCGCAGGTCTCCTATGACATCACATCCTCCTCTATGACATCACAGCTCTTCTATGACATCACAGTTCTCTTCTGACATCATATTGCCCTATGTGACATCACATCCTCCTCTGTGACATCACATCCTACTCTGTGACATCGCATGTCTCCTATGACATCACATCCTCCTCTATGACATCACAGCTCTCCTGAGACATCACATCCTCCTCTGTGACATTGCAGGTCTCCTATGACAACACATCCTCCTGTGGGACATCACAGCTCTCCTACGAAATTATAGTTCTCCTGTGACATCATATTGTCCTCTGTGACATCACATCATCCTCTGTGACATCACAACACTCCTATGATATCACAGCTCTCACGTGACATCACATCCTCCTCTGTTACATCGCAGGTCTCCTATGACACCACATTCTCCTCTGTGACATAACATCTCTCCTGTGACATCACATCGTCCTCTGTGACATCACATCCTTCTCTGTCACATTGTATGTCTCCTATGACATCACATCGTCCTCTCTGACATTACATCCTCCTCTGTGGCATCGCAGGTCTCCTATGACATCATCCTCTTCACATCGAAGAAGTTGCAGGGATTTGACCTGGAGAAAAGGCGACTCTGTCACATGCTGGCTTCCTTTCTGCTCCAGCCTACCAAGAGTGGGTATCATACACTTCCCCCTGATCTGCTGGCCTTTCAGAAGTTGCATTCTCTGTCTGACTCCTTAGAGCAGGGGAAAAGTTTAACACTGGGAAACCTGCTGAAAATAGATCTCAGTCAACTGACTGGAAATCCTAAAAATAGAAGTACTCTCTGTTTCTTTTTGCCTTCAGTCAAACTAAGGGAATGGATTTAATAGCATGGAACTGAACTGTGTGCAAACACCTCTTCCCCTTTGCAATGATTTCACAGCAAGACAGACCAGAGTCCAGGTCTGCCCAGTTATCCACAGGGTCACAGGGACAACCTGCTGCTGCAGCCAAAGACACTGTGGAATCCCAGAAAGACAAACTTCTCCAACTCGTGCCACATCTCCAGGGTCTTTGTGGACTCTTCCAAGTTTGACAGTTCTGCCTTCCTGCTGTTGCCTTGCATTTGCTGAGGCAGTTGGACTAGATGACCTCTCCATCCAAAATGATCCAATGATCCTGGGAGGATGCACTGAGCCAAGACAACCTAGAAAGCTGCAGAGTTAGGAAAGAAAGAAGAACAGCTCCCCTTCAGGGAGAATTACCACCTCCATTAGTGTGTGTTGTTTGGCATTTGTTGCTGGGTAAAAGACTGCAGTCTTTTTGGTCGACAGATGCAATCCAGTGCTGCATTGCACAGCTTTTGCTGACAGCTTTTTTCCTGGGGAGGGCCGAGTCTTTTGCTCTATTACAAAAAACACCATGTGCACCCAATGTTATACCTCCAACACTCCTTTATTTTTTTGGAACAGTGTGTCTACTAATAATGATGTGTGGGCTTTGGGGTTTTGGGGCCAATGTAGAATAATTTTCTTCATCGTTGGGGCCTGTTGCTAGGGGCTGGTTCCAATATATTGTTTGTACTGAGTATCTCTCCAGGTGTCTCTTTATAGATTTATACACAAAATGACTCTTTTTCGATACTTTTTATTCCAAAATGCTTTCAAAACTTTGCATGTGTATGTGTTTTCTTATATAAATATCAACCAAAATGAATCCCTATACATGTGTAACTTGATAGGGTCACTTTTCTGTGTTAAGTTCCCTACAATACACCCTCCTTAAAATATGACAGCTGATCCATTTGGACACTCACCAAAGGACAGGTGAGCTTTGTTTCTACTTTCCCTCATGATCTCCTAAGATTTGATATTCAGGGGCTGAAACATGAGGGTCTCTCCTTCTGTCCTGATCTGTCTCCTCTAAGCCCTCCTTTTCCTGTTCACGTGGCTTCCACTACCTTGTTAGCTTGTCATCCCCCCCTGATTTACACCCCCAAAGAACACCTTTTTCCTCTCCCCCTGTGAGCCATCACTACTTTTCTATCAATCCTCTTCCATCCAAGCCAGCAGCTCTCTTCCCTGCCAGTGCTGCTGCTTGGAGAACCAGAAATCCTGGGCTGTCCTTTGCATGTTGACAAACAAAGCAGTGGCTTCTTCCCCTGGGGACTGAAAGTGTCACCTCCCCCAGACTGGGGCCTGGAATTCCAACCACATTCCTGAACTTGGGTTTCACAGTTACCCATCAGTTTAGGGGAGGGGAAAAGGAAAAAAAGTGAAGAGATTAGAGCAGCAAGGAAACTGGGGCTAAGTGTACCTTCATTTTCTCAAGGTGTTCTGGAGAAATAAATAAAAATAGCAGTATGGGGAGGGGGGGGGAAAGCTAAAGCCAGGTATCAGTTTACTGAATTTTATTCAGGAATACAGATGAAGAACATGTCTGCAAACACACATCTGCACTAACTTCTCAAACTGTACAGTGCAAAATCTGACCCCAAGGAGTCTGTACAAAACAGTGGGAATGGAATCAGAGAGGGGAAGGAAAAAATCACCAGCAGTGCCTGTCCCAGTCCAGGGGCATTACTGAACAGCACCTACATTTCCATGGCTCTTTGGGCAGGTCATTTTTCATGTGTGCCAAACAGCACATCTTGAACCTTCTTCCCACTGAAATACTAGAGACATTTCAGGGCATCTGAACAGCCAGATTCTTAAAGCACAACGACCTCAAGGCAAGGGAAGAAGTGAGATTCAGTGGCACTTGGCAGAAGCTGCCCAGTGCATTGTGTCAAATGGGTATTTACCCAAAGGAGCAACAAGCTCAAGCCATCAGGGGAAAGAGCCAGATGATGAAAGGGTGTTAGCTGCTGAGAATTCCTTTGGGAAGAAGTAGACTGTTAACTTGAGATAGAAATTTGCAATATACCATGGAACCTTATTCAAAGTCCAGCTGCAAAATACCTTAGTGTTAAGAGTGTGAAATAAATCCTAAAGTGTAATCAACTATGTGATTTTCTCTTTATTCCCAATCACTAATTAAAGAAACATAACTCAGAAGTGATCTCACTCTGTGCTCCAGTGACATTAACATTAGAACAATATTGTCACTGTCTACTGATCTCCTGTGCTCCTCACTGGAAGGCACTTTGTGCACCCCTGGATATCCTGCTAATGAGTGAAAAAACTAACCCTTCTAAAGTTCCAGATTTTCCTCACCTGTTTGAACACAATTGGACAAACTGGACCAAGTTATTACTTGAAAGCCATCTGCTGGATTTAGCATTAAATATTCCTTGTTTTGATCTTAGGGGAAAAAAGCTCACACAACACAACCTCTGAATACTCCTTTGAACTTCCCCACAGTGTGTTCACAAATACACAGAGCAAGGTTTTTAGCTTTTGCTGCTACCCTCAGTTCCAGCATACAAAAAAATATCTCTGTGAAATAACAGCAATTGCCTTACCATGTTACTGAACTATATTCAATGTATCTGGTCTCAAATAAATACTCCATATTTTCTCCTTGTTTTGTTTTCAAGGGCATGGATATGGGTATTTAGATGACTGCCTTCACTGGTAAAGGATAGAAACTATTCACATTGCCATAAATGAATATTATTCTCTTGACAAAACACCTTTTCCAAAACCTCTGACAAAAAGAAAGGGAAAAACAACCCAGAAAGGAAAAGGGAACCACAGGTACATTGCCTGTCACCCACCAAAAAGGTCTCCTCCTTAAAGATAATTCAGGCACACCCTTCAATCTGGATCTCTCACTATCACCCCAAGCTCTTTTTTAGCTGCAGTTTCTGTAGGGAAGCTGAAGTGCATTCCTGTCTCAGACAGCCAAGGATAAGGTGACTGAGGGAATTCAGTTGCTCTGTTTAATTAATACAGGATTATTTAACTTTCCTTTGGTGAAGCTAATAATGTGACTGGTGGAATGTCAGTAAAAATGAAATCATAAACTAGTGCAGCACCAAAGGGAAAACTTACTTTAGTTATGGAGTATTGCCAGCAGAAATCTTGAAGATCTTATCCATATTTACACTGATAAAATACCACATGTACTTCATGGGATACTGCAAGCTTTCTACAATCCTTGTGGCATGTCTTTACAGAGTAAGAGTGAACACTTTGAGATGATACCTTAATAAATGAGTTGCAGTTCTATTGTTTCTTGAATGTTAAGCACCACATCCTAAACGCAGGAACAGGTTCAAGGTCCATGTCCTATTTTAGACCTTTTCATCAGCTGTGATATTGTGATAATCACACTTAAAATATTCCTCTAGAAAGAGTAAATTAACCCTTTTCACTAAAAGGATTCTTATGATCAAAAACAAATCTGAAAGAGAACAAGCTCAGATTTCTTTTTTTGTTTGTTGGTTGAGTTTTTTTTCAGCAATGCAGTAAACTACTGTCCCTAACTGGGATGGTTTTTCTACCCAAGAATTAAAAAGGAAACCCCAAAGTTCACTTGATTCTGCACTTATATTACCTTTGGGATTTTTTTTGGTTTTTTTTTTTTTTTTGGAGGTCTTACCTATGTAAAAATACCTTCCTTAAAATGCATTTATGCTTTCTGTAAGAACCAAACCATTCCAGCTGACATACCATTCTATCCCAAATACTGCAGGGAAATGTAATATCCCACTAAAGCAGAAGGGAAAGAAGAAAACTGAGCATCAGCAGCTATTCCTAAGCAAGATTAGGGGTTTAGCTCCATCTAACTGAGTGATGTGTCCCTCAGTGGGTCTCTTCCCACTCCCCCACCAGCCCTTCTACCCGACTGCAAGCTCAAAGTTCTAAAAAGAGAAGAAGAAGCTGGAGCGTCAATATTTCCCCAGTGCAAACCCCAATAATCTTTGCTGGGAGCTGACAGGAATTGCTGTTCCACTGCCCTGGGATATCCTGGCTTGAGGCGAGAGCGCAGCCCCGCCCAGAGCCCCCAACCACTCTGAGAGCTTTTGTAGGGTCTGTTTGGGCACGTCCCTGTGGCAGAGGCTCCCCCGACATCTGCCGTGGAGCTGGTCCAGCTGCTGGACCAAACAAGGCATTGTCCAGCCTGCCTTCCCCCAGCCCCGACCGCCCCAGCCCATCTTCCATCGCTCTGCTTCCTTTTCCTGCCCCTGCTCCCCCTCCGCTCCCTTCCCTCTGGCATTTTGATGAGGAATGTTCTTGCTGTTCTTACTGTCCAAGCATAAGCTGATCCCCAGGGGAGCCTGTGGAATGTAACCCCTCAAGCACTAAATTCCTTCCCCTGTGCCAAAGACACAGGTTTGTTATTGCTGCCCCTCCTGCCGAGCACCAGCTCCATCTCCTGCTCCTGCCCAGGGGCTTTGCAGAAATCCAGGGCTGGGTGTGGATTGAAGGCTGTGGCAAGGGACAGGCTAAAGTTGCTTCACTTCCACCCTTGGTGTCTCAGTGTTTGTGATCTTGGGAATCCTCACAAACCTGGAACAATGGCAGATTATCTGTTGTTGTAGGATATGTATGTGGAGATTGTTTTGATCTGTGTTTAAATTGTCCTTGAAAAAAGAACTGATAGAAAACAATGAAAAATAAAAAGGAAAATGGAAAAATAAGAAAAAAGAAAAGTTAAAAAAAGGGAGAAAAAAGAGGAAAAAGGAGAAAAAAAGAAAGAAAAAACAAGAAAAAAAGGAGAGAAAAAAAAACAAAGAAAAAACCAAAGATAAAAGAGAAAAAAGAAAAAAGAGAGAGAAAAAAGGGAAGAAAAGAAA
>NW_020885840.1:0-9090 GCF_003945725.1 Corapipo altera
CTTGCCCTCTATATGAAGGTAAGTGCTGGGTGAGCTCCAGGGCCCTCAAGCCCTTCTAGACTTCTCCCTGACTACGCCATGGTGCCACAGGAGCTGGGATCCCAGGCAGTGCAGGGTCTTTCCCCCCCTCGTGCCTCTGTCCCCTTCCCGTGGGCCTGGCCACATCCCGTGCCACAGGCTGCTCTGCCCTCGCAGACTGTCTATGCCCATGTCTCTCCAGGGAAGTGTGGGCATCCTCCTCCTCCTCCTGTGGCACAGGGGGTTCAGATGACTCTCCTGGGGCTGGGAGGAACAGCAGAATGACTGCCACTGCTCTCTGTGTTCCTTGCAGACCCTCAACTCCATGGACAGCATGCTGAGGACAATGGTGCTCAGCTTTCCTGCCTCTCTAGTCAGCGAGGAGCTGCAGGGCATCTTGGAGGTCTGGCACAAGCAAAAAGGGGGGGAGTCCCAGAGCTGTTCCTCAGCCTGGAGGGGAGGGTTTGCGCACTCCTGGCTGAGTGGTGCCCAGAGCAGTGCTGAACAGGCAGAGTGCCCTGCAGGGAGGGTGCCCACCTCCTGTGGGGAAGCTGGGGCAGGCCCCAGGCTCTTGTGGAGCACAGGGGCTGCAGAGGGTGGCACCTGCCCTCCTGCCTGGCCATGAGGTTGGCTCTGGGCCTTTGTGCCCGACCTGGGCGGGAATCCAGGGGCAGACACCCCACTGCAGGCTTTGCTGGAGGGGAGAGGAAGCCTTGAGGGATGGGGCGAGCGCAACCCAGCAGTGGAGCTGTGCTGCTGGTGTTGGAATCTGCTCCCAGGGCTCACCTGCTACTTCTCTTGTCCCAGCTGCTGCTGGACTTCACCAGATGCGAGAGAGAGGCTGTGAGGGAGAGGGCCATGGCAAGGATCGATGTGCTGACCCGTGTGCTGTCCGACTATTCCACTCTGCAGGTAAGGACCAGGCCCCCTCCAGCCAGGCCATGCCCCCATCCCTGCTGCTCTCCATGCCAGGGCTGCTGCCCACATGGCTGCTCTGAGAGACGGGAATGCAGGGCTCTGCAAAGCCTGCACTCTCCAGCAATCCAGCCCTGGGCAGACTCTCGGGTGGGGGGCTGTGGCACCACCTTTGTGCCCTCAGCCCTCCTGCTCATGCCTCCCTCATCCAGGCCTGTGCCAACGTCAGAAGAGGCACTGCTGGACCTGTCTGCTCTGGGGAGATCCAGCTCCCGCTCCTAGGAAAGCTGCTGGGGCGTCTCATCCTTTTCCGGTTCTCCGAGGAACAGACAAGCTGTGCAGCTTTCCATGCTCTTTTTGCCCTGGCTGACTTCATCTGTAAGTAAAAAAGGCAGAGCAGTGCTGGGCTTCATCGCTCTGCACACAGACATCTCCTGAGAGATCTGCTTCCTGACCTCCTTTGCCCTTCCCAGCTGCTTCCCAGAGTTTCCCAGCTGCCACTTTGCTGCAGAGGCTGAGTGCTCTGCTCAAGGCCAGGATCTGTTTGCTGCTGCTCTCCTTCCTCCCCTTCCTTTCAGGATCTTGCAACCCGCTGGTTTGTGGGCCCTACAGCCAAAGCTCCTCTTGACTTCCCTGTCCCAAAGCCACGTCTACCCTGGTGGGGAAGAGCAGATCCCCCACCCTGGCTGGCCCCTCCAGCGCCTGTAGCAAGAAGCTGTTCCTGATGCCCTCCCAAAATCCTGGACTGCTCCTGTCCTGCACCCTTGCCAGCAGATGCCAGGGCGGTTTGGTGAGTTTGCTGGCAAAGTTGCTCTGCCTTCCTGACTCTTGTGTGTTTGCACCGGTGTTTAGTGGAATCCAGGCTAAAGGACAGAGCAGACCAAGTCCACCGGGAAGCCGTGACCACCTCCGCGCTGTGTTCTCTGAGCGCCAGGGACTGTGCCAAGGTAAGGAGCTGTGCCCTTTCTGGGACTTTTGTCCGTGGCACCAGCAAGGCACTGGTGTGAGCCAAAGGACCCCACAGCAGTGGGGCTGGAGTGCCCTCAGCTCCCTGGGGAGAGGGTTCGCGCCGTCCTTGAGCAGGGACAGCACAAGGGCTGCACTCCAGTGGCCCAGCAGCAGCTTCAGCCCCAGCAGGAGCTCCAGTGCTCCTGGCCACCAGCAAGTCCCTGGTTTTCAGTGGGGCCAGCAGCCTGTGGCCATGAGCCCTCCTCCCCCAGCAGGAGGGCCCTCTCTGCTCATCTTCTGCCATGCAGGGACTGCAGGCACTGCTGCCAGCTTTGCTGTGGGCACTGCTGTCAGCAGTGGTGGGCACGTCCGGCCAGGGTCCCTCGAGCTGCTCAGCCAAGCAGCACCGTCAGGGCACTCAGCGTGACATGTCTTCCTTCCTTGCTGCCATAGGCCTTTGGAAAATACCTGCAGTCCCACGAGAGGACAGACGTCATCCTCGTGGCCATTGAGGCATTGGGCGATGCCAGCATCCTCGACCAGCAGGTGCCCAGCAGCCTGCTGGATGTGGCCTTGGAGGACCCGGACGTCTGGCTGACGGACGTAAGTGGCCTGTGGCTGCATTGTTGTGCCCTTCAGCCCTCTTGGGCATTGTTCCTCTCTGCATCCCTCCCTCCCGAGCACACGTGACTCGGGCCCCCCCAAGCCACCTCAAGGCAGCAGAGAGGAATGGGAAGGGCAACTGAGCACATGGTTGCACTCCGGGGGCAGTGCCATCCTCACCTGTATCCCCTGCAGGCGCCCAAGATAGTCAGCAGCATCCTTGAGAGCCTGCCATACTGCAGCACACAGGCAGCGTGGGAGAAAGCAGAGTCGCTCCTTCGCCTGATGACCAACCTGTACCCCACCACAGTGGTCATCCTCCTGTGTAAGGCGGCTCTTCAAGGAGACAGGTACTGGCCTTGAGGGTGGCCTTGAGGGTGGGCTTGTTCCCTGTGGGGAGAGGGACCCTGAGACTCTCTGGCTGCCAGAGCCAAGGAACGCTGCGGGACAGCCTGCAGAGTCAGGCCCTCCATCCCCCCACGCTTTCCAGCCCTGCTGGCTGGGCTGGCTTCACAGCAGCCAAAGCTGGCCCAGCCAGCCCAGAGCCAGCCCGGTGCTCCAGCCCCACGGGGAACACGCCCTCAGCCCCGTCCTGCCCGCGCGGGCAGGGCCCCCGGGGACGCGCAGCCAGGGCTCCAAGGGGCAGGTTCTGGGGGGCTGCTCCAGGCCACAGCACTGGGGCTGAGGCAGCCTTGCTGACAGCGCTCTGCCTTCCAGCACTGCGCCGGAGCTGTGGGAACTGATGTCCTCCATGCCAGAGACGCTGGCCAAGATCTTGGAGGACTTTGCCAACCTGCTGCGCAGACAGTGCTTCCGCTGCTCCGCAGAAGGCCCCCGCACCCAGCCCATGGCTGTGAGTGACCACTAAAGGCCCTGGTCCCCTCCCACCAGCCCTGCAGGCTCTGCCGGCCCCTCACGGCTCTGTTTGCTCCTGCAGTCATCCTCCAGGAAGGCTGAGTGGGAGGAGTTGGCTGAGGAGCCCGACTCTGTCGAGAGCCATCAGGGCTGTCCAAACATGAGGACGGCCAGGCTGCTGCTGGAAGGGCTCGTCGGGCTGTCGCAGAGAGCCGAGATGGTGAGCAGGGCGGGGTCAGGGGCAGCCCTGTCGGCAAACGGGGGCTGGGGCTGTGTGGAAAGCAGTGGCTTGGCCTGGCCTGGGACTCCCAATGTGGGGTGACTGCTCCAAACGCCCTCCCTGCCACAGTGGGGCCTGGGGTGGCTGCCTGAGGAGCTTTTCAGGCACAGCCCTCTTCACCCAATGGACATTCTCTTCTCTCTCCAGGCAAGAAACATTGAACTCTTCCTACCGGGCATGATGAAGATCCTGCAAGTTGGCAGCAAAGACGCCAAGATGAAGATCCTGCTGGCCTTGCAAAACGTTCTGTGTCAGCTGAAGAAGAGCAAGGCCAGCTTCATCGCTGTGCAGCTTGTGGGGAGGCTCCTGCCCCTCTTTGACTCGGTAAGGCTGAGGTGGAGCCTGAGCCCCTCAGATGGGCGCTGGGCAATGACAGCTGCCCTGCAGCCCAGCCCTGCAAGCAGCACTTGGAGCCAGCTCCACTCCCCTGGGCTCTCCTGGGATGGCTTCTGGGCCGTGCAGCCCAGTGCTCCTTCTTCTGGGATGTGAGGCCGGAGCCGCTGCCCTCCCCCCAGCCATGATGAGGACCCTCTTCACTGTGGGCAGGGAGCTGCTGTTTGCAAAGCTCCCTTTTCCTGCTTCCTGCCAGGAGTGCAGCGAGCTGCGAGAGCTGTCCATCCGCATGCTGACAGAGCTGCTGCAGTTGGTGGTGGGCAGGGATGAGAAGAGGATGAGGAAGGAGGTGTGGTGGGCACTGGTGCCTCTCCTCTTCCGCATGAGCGACCAGGTCCCCAGCGTGGCCAAGGTACAGCGCTGAAGGCTGAGCCCTGACACACAGAGGGCTGAGCTGACACCCCCCAGGGCTCCTGGGCATCGGGGCAAGGGCTGCTGGCAGCGGGCAGCGCTCCCCCAGCACAGCCCGGGGGAAGGTCCGTGCGGAGCCAGCGCCAGCAGGGCCGGAGAAGCTGGCACGGCCCTGTGCAACACCTGCCCTGCCTGCTCCTGCAGGGCTCGGCAGCAGCCCGTGACCACCACGGCCTGAGCAGGGGCATCCCCATACAGGCTGTGTCAGAGGCCAGGCCTTTGAGCCTCCACGCCTGTCCCCCAGGGCTGTCCCCAAAAGGTTCCCAGATATTTGGGCTAGGGCATGTCCCAGCTTCCTAAAGGCAGGATCCCCCAGGAACAGAGCCGGGATGTCTCCTTACCCAGGCCCCCGGGCCATCTCTCAGCTCCTGCTGTCCTGCAGGCCTCCAGGGAAGCCCTTCTTGCTGCCGCTGAGCTGCTGAAGTGGAAGACGCTCAAGCACCTGCTGCAGAGAGAGCGGCTGTGGGAGCTTGGAGCGTGCTTGGTAAGGACAAGCTGAGGGGCCCAGGCTGGGGGAGGGCTGCCCCCATGCCATGTCTGGGCTGGGGGCTCTGCAGCTGGGCAGAGCCTGGAGCTGCATCCCTCTTGCTGCCCTCAAGAACAGAGCCCCAGGGGCTTTTCTGCTGGCCCCTGTCCCTTCCCTGGAGCCAGCAGGAGGGGAGGCCTCTCCATCCCAGGGTTGCTGGCAGGAGGCACTGCTCCATCCAATTGCCCCAGTGACAGCCCTGGAGAGACATACCTTGTTCTCTCTGCAGCTGCAGAACAGCAGGAACAGGGCTGAAGACTTCATCCACCAGAGCCTGCCCTACCTGCAGGACCCTCAGGCCAACGTGCGCCTGGCGGCCGTCAGGTTCATCGGTGAGTGCCAGCCCCTGCGGTGCCTCTGGGGGCAGCCTGGCCCCTGTGCCACTGCTGCCCCAGCAACGAGGGGCAGTCCTGGGGCTGCCCCAGCCCCAGTCATCCCGGGCAGGGCCTTGCCTCCCTCTGCCAGCCCTGCCCACGCAGTGGGGCTCGGTGGCCGCGTTGCTCAGTCCCACTGCCCTGAGCTTCTGGGGGCTCCTGGGCTCAGCCCTGCTGAGGGGGAGGAGGGGAGGACTGGGGACCCTGCTGCTGGGAGCAGGCTGGGGAGCAGGGGCTAATGGAGCTCTGTGCCCAGGACTCATCACATGGCGCCTGAGGGAGCAGACCACGGAGAGTCAGGCTGACATCCTGAGCGGTGAGTGGGGAGCGTGGTCTGTCGGGAATCCAGAGGCTCTCTGCAGACGTGGGGTTTGATCTGGGCTATGTTTCTTTCCCTCACAGCACTTCAGCCCTTGGAGAATGACTGGGACATCTCTGTCAGCTCCCTGGCAGTTCAGACAACCTCCATTCTGAGGAGTCCTTGCGTGCAGCAAAGACCAAGAGGCCTCCTGCAAGCACTGCGCTGCTGCTGGCCGTGAGCCCGGCAGAGGTGCAGCTTGCATTGGCTAAAGGACTGGGGCTCAGTAAAGCTGCAACAACGTGCCCAAAGCCCTGGTGTCCTTCAGCTGCGCGGTGCTGAGTGTGCCGAGCCGACCGTGTCCTTCCTGGGCTGTCCCTCAGGCAGCGGGAGGCTCCCCCCTCAGCACCCCTGGTCCCAGGCTTGTGGGACAAGCTGAGCCCTGGCTGGGGCTTTCCCCGGGAGAAGCTGCCTTGGCTAAAGGACAAGCTGCTGCCCGAGCCTTCTCGCCCCATTTCAGAGCCACTGCCAATGTCACCCTGCCCTCTGCCACTGTGAAGCTATTCCCCCTTGTCCTGTCACTCCAGGCCCTCATCCAAAATCCCTCTTCAGCTCCCTTGGAGCCTCTTTTAGGAACTGGAAGGGGCTGCAAGGTCTCCCCAAAACCTTCTCTTCTCCAGCCTGGGCAGCCACAGTTCTCCCTGTGTCCCCACACGGTGCCCCACTCTGGGACCCCTGTGTCCTCCCAGGCCCAGCACCCCAGGAGGTGACATGGCAGCAAACCCTGTGCTGCAGCCGTGTGTTGCTTTGGACCTGGCTTCCTGCAAAGTCCCCGAGACCCAGCAAAAAAGCTTACTTCCCAGAGAGAAAAAAAACCCAAATAGCAGAGCTAGAGCAAAAATATAGATGTACATATATCATAGTCATATCCAGTAAGAATACTCATCATGACTGGGCTTCGTGAACAAAGATTTGGGAAGGGCTCTACCCACATTTGTTGCAAGGTCAATATGAGATAGACATGTCTGGTTGCAAAAGGCACAGCAGAAAGACTCCTTAGGTGGTATATTCTGCAAGGCACGATTCTTTCTGCGTTGTCTTTTCTCCTCAAGGGTGATCCTGCGTGCGTTCTCAAAAGCATCAGCAGTGTTATAGATGCTGTGTCTCCAGGCCTCCCGATTGGAGGTCAGAGTAGACCAGTTATGGTGATCAATATGGCCAAGGCTGAGATGCTGTTTCAGGGAGTCCTTGTATCTTCTCTTTGGGGCTCCTCTCTTGCGGTAGCCAGTGGCAAGTTCACCATAAAGCAGGATCTTAGGGAGACAGTGGTCCTTCATCCTGGAGACGTGCCCTGCCCAGCACATCTGTGTTCTCAGCAACATGGCCTCAATACTTGTGACTGCTGCTTGTTCAAGAACAGATGTATTGGTCACATAATCTGACCAGTGGATGTTTAGGATTGTGCAGAGACAGCGTTGATGGAAGCGTTCGAGGAGTCGCAGGTGGTGGCAGTAGATGACCCATGATTCAGATCCGTATAAGAGAGTAGACAGCACTATGGCTCTGTAAACACTGATCTTTGTACTTTTCTTCAGGTGTTTATTTCGCCAAAGTCTTTTATGAAGCTTTCCAAAACTCTCTATGCCTTTGCTAACCTGTTGTCTATCTCTCCATCCATCTTACCCTCCGAGGAGATGAGGCTACCCAGGTAATTAAACTGTTGGGCTGATTTGAGCTCTGATTGGCCAATGATGATATGGGGATGATGGAAGACTTCCTGAGGTGCCCGCTGATAGAGAACTTCTGTCTTCTTTAAGCTGACTTCCAGCCCAAAGAGCTCAGCAGCATCTGCAAAGCAGGATGTTAAACGCTGCAGAACTGCTTCTGTGTGGGAGATGAGGGCAGCATCATCAGCATAAAGCAGCTCCCAGACAAGATGGTTTAAGGTCTTAGTGTGGGCCTTCAGTCACCTTAGGTTGAAAAGGCTTCCATCAGTACAGTATTGAATGTAGATACCGTCCTGATCATTGAGGTCTGCTGTGGCCCTTTGGAGCATCCTGCTGAAAAAGATTGTGAATAGGGTTGATGTGAGAACACAGCCTTGTTTCACACCACTGGTTATTAGAAAGGGCTCAGAAAGTGCATTGCCATATCTGACTTGGCCGTGCTGATCCTCATGGAGTGAGATGATCATTTTAAGGAACTTGGGGGGGACAACCTAAATGTGCCAAAATCTGCCACAGACCTTTTCTGCTCACAGTATCGAAAGCCTTGGTGAGGTCGACAAAGGTTCCATAGAGACCTTTGTTCTGTTCCCTGCACTTCTCCTGCAGTTTTCTGAGAACAAACACCATGTCTGTGGTGCTCCTGTGGGCTCTGAAACCACACTGGCTTTCAGGTAGAATTCCTTCTGCTCTAGCGGGTATTAGTCTGTTCAAGAGTATTCTTGCCAGGATTTTGCCAGCAATGGAGAGCAGAGTAATACCACGGTAATTTGAGCAGTCTGATTTAGTACCTTTCTTCTTATACAAAGTGATGATGACTGCATCACAAAAAAACCCCCCCAGCATCTTTTAAAAGCAAAACTGTGAGTCCAATACAAAACTGCTAGATTACATGGAGAATCTGGTGTAAAATCAGGTGCAAACACTTTACATTGCTGGCCAGCTCTCTTCTCAGGGATTAAAAAAAAAAAAACAAAACACATAAAACCACATAAAAGCAGCTGGATTTTGACAAGCAACTGCATAGAGGGAAGTTATACAGCTCTGCATATATATACTTACTGTGTACATGTCTGTGTGCACACACACAACAATAGAGTGCACTGCCAAAACTGCTTAAGGAATACACGTCACTTATTCATGAATAATCTATATTTTTATACCATAATTTGTCTATCTTAACTTTGCTCTGTAACATACAGAAATAGCAGCATAACATTTGGACTGACGTAACTGTGAGAACAGATATCTACTTTTTAGCTACTCTAAGCAAAGTAGGTTTCAAGTATTGTTAAATATGATCATAGACAAGTTACCTTCTCTATTTGATGAATAGCACGATGGATTTGAAACTAATTGCAAAAGTAGGGCTGGCCAATGAAGTGGCCCTTTTCTCAGCAGTGCAAGCACAAGTATTTTTCTGCTGGCTCAATAGTTTTAAATGCCCAAAGTGCTCTTAACTAAGTTGAAATCTGATTAAAATAGGAACTTCAAAATATTCACAACAGCTAATGCAGCTACACACACACAGAAAAAGCTAAGGAAATTCTTGTATCTTTTCTTATCATTAAACATGTGTTTTGAAAAATAATAATTAAATAAATTGTTCCCCACAGATTCTGCCAATTGTTTTGCTTCCCATCAGCATCTTTGAAAACAGTTTGTTAAGACAATAGTTCTTCTTTATTATGGAACTATGGGGATGATGTCCTTCTACCTGCCTCAGTCTAAAAAGAAATCTGTGG
>NW_020885841.1:0-9090 GCF_003945725.1 Corapipo altera
GAAACTCCAGGTTTATATATTCTCCAGCTCAGGCAGCAATGCTTAGCCCCTCCCCCCAGAGTGGGGAATTCCATAAAAGGATGTTCAGTCCTTCCCTCAGAGTGGGGAATTCCATAAAAGGGTGTGAGGGTGCTCAGTCAGGGAATTCCACAAAAGGGTATGAGGACAGGAGCATGGGGAGGGGGGGGCACCTCGCAGGCCTCTACTGACAACAGTTTCTGGGAAATGGCATGGAGGGCTATAGAATACACAGTTTTGGGCTACACCCATCCAATGATGAATCGGTCCCAGCTGTTCTAACTAGGACACCTCCTTATCCTTACCCCAAATCTCTCCCGACTCATCCCTCTTATCCAGCATCCTACCCAATGGGCTATCCTGGGGAATGTCTAGGGTCTTTCCGTACCCTTTCTTTCCCAGGGACCTTTTACTTTTCCCGGACCCCATTCCGAGGAGTGAACACACACACGCTCTGGGATATGGTCCTCCCTTGGCACATACACACTCTTTATACTCTTGAGCCTCCTCTTCTACTGGAGTCACCTGAAAGCCTTTTTCTAAGCTGGAACCACCCAAGAACCTTCTCTCTTAAGCCAGAACCAACCAAAGCCTCCTCTCTAAGCCGGAACCACCCGAAAACCTTCTTTCTTAAGCCAGAACCACCCACAGTCCACCACCCTGAGGAGTACCTCATTCTTGCTCCACAACAACTGCTTCGTCCCTTCGCTGGCCAGTCCCCTCACAGGGATATGGAACTGTGGTTAGAAGGACCCCGCACTGACTTCGCACCTTTTGGTACGTCTCAGCCACACACATGCACACTCCTTTGACCCAACTGCCCGGTAATACTTAGAGGATATCCCTTCTCTTTTCTTACCAGGTCCCATGCACGAGATTTGACAGTTGCAGCGGATTGATTTCTCTACCGGATCCGGTTTCCTTTCCCCCCGTCTTTGTTTCACACTGTCCGTCCTAGGATCCTCAGTCGCTGCTGTCCCAGGAGAGAGTCCAGGCCTCTGGACAGCCGAAATCGGTGGGGCACGCCTTCCAGGTTCACTGATCCCTCAGCCTGACCAGCGCACATTGGATCCCGGATGAGCCCCCAAATTGTGAGAAATATCTCTAATTAAAATTTTGGAAATGACCAAATAAAGTAAAACAAAGAACTTTATTAACAGTAAGTAACTGTAAGCAACCCTGTAAGCAGAACAGTAAGCAGCAATAGGTAACTGTAAGCAGAACAGTAAGCAGCCCACCAGTCCTTAGCCACAAAATGGTTCCCCAACTCCCCAAATAAAATGACCTCCAGGTATCTCGGCACAAGGCAACCATGGAAACCCCTACTTGTAATAAAACTGTCTTATTCATTTCCTACAAGGAGACCATTTGTCCCTTCTACTATCCCTCTGGCTTGTGGATAGAAGGGGATGTGGAATACCTACAGTATCCCTTCACTTTTTGCCCATTCCAGGACTATTCCTGCTGTGAAGTGACTGCCATTATCTGATTGTATTGATTCTGCTTTAGGCAGAAAACTGAACCATAACCTTAACCTTTTCACAGTACTTTCCCCTGTGGCCCATGCCACCATTTCAGCCTGCACCAAACCCGAGACTATTTCAACTCCCACCAGCACATCTTGTTTTCACCCTGATTTGTTGAAAAGGCAATGTAATCAAATTGAATCAAATTGCCAATTTTTCCACAATCCCTCTCCTGTCCTTAGGTGCAGAGGTGGATCTTGCAGAGGATATTTCTCCAGTCTGGTGCGGCACTGGCTGCAGGCAGAAAGAACTGTTTCACATGCTCTTTGAGTGGTGGGCCATCCTCTACTTGCCACCTCTCTTAACAGATCTTTCACCCTGGAGTGAAAAGTGCATATTGCCTTTCCTCCTACTTCTCCATTTGCCATACTGGCACCTTATTTACCTGCCTTTGATTTTTTTCCCAAAAAGGGACCCACTCAGTATACCCTTGCATAAGTATACTGCATAAGAGTCTATAGAAACAAAGACTGGCTCCTTCTCATCCACATCCCTCACAATCACACTGCAGACTGCTGTTAACTCCCTGACTGGAGCACTGCCCTCCCCCTCTGTTGTAATCTGATCTCCGGTGTCAACATGCAAGGCTACTACCATGCTTCCAAGTCTTCCCCTGCCTCTTTGAGGAGGCATCTGTAAACCAGACATTCTGTAAATCAGAGGAATAAGGAGGTGCAGGTTTATTGGGAGAAAGGGAAGGGGCTTCTTGCACCTCAGTCTGAGTCAGATCTTGTACAGAGAGGGTTTTTGATGGTCCTTCCTCCACTCCGTGAATGTGACAATAATGTTTGATCTGGACATACCACTTCCTTACAGTCTCCCTTTGTGCCACCCCAACAAAGGGGGATGTACCTGAGATGACTGTCTTAAGGACCTTAAAGGGACCACACAGTATTTTTATCTGCTGTCTCACAATTTTGTCTGCTTCTTGTAGAGCCAAGTTCACCAGAAACAAACCCTTTTCCCATACAGAGTATTGCTTTTTAGCATCCTTAAAGCTGCATGAGTGAAATCGGATTGAACAAGTGGGACCCTCTGGTCCAGACTGCTACACATGAATTGACAGTCCATGGATGGAAAAACCCCACTCAACCTGTAAAGGGTCCGCTGGAGGAATGGGACCTAGAGCTTGATATATTCCTGCCTCAAAACCCAACAGCTTTAGGGCCTCCTCATGGACCAGAGTCCAGTCCCAATAAGCTCTTTTCCTGGTACAATCATACAAAGGCTAGAAAAATCAGGAATATGCTTCCTTCAAAATGCCAATAATCCTAAGGCATGCTGGAGCTCCCTTTTGCTCCCAGGAAGTTTCACCTCTTCCAGGATAACTAGTGTATCAGAGGAATGCATATAGCTCTTCCCTTCCACCATATACCCAAAAACTTCACCTCTGAAGAAGGAAGTTGCACCTTTTCCAAGGGAATCTGCAGGCCTATTTTTATCCTTGCCTACCCTGCTAGTTGTACGGCTTGCATTGCCCTGAATACCCCTCCCTTGCCTTGCCTTGCCTTGTCTACATATTCCCCTCTTTCACAAACCTAGCCCTTTCTGGCCTGGCCTTTCCTTGCCCTTCCTAACCCTCTCTATCCTTTCCTTGCCTACTCCTCACTAGTCAAGCCGTGCCTTGTCTACAACTTTGTTATTCCCTTGCCTACCCCTTGCTTGCCTTGCCTTGAATTGCCTACCCAACTTTGAATTTCCTTGCCATGCCTGACCACCCCTTGCCTTGCCTACCACTCTTTTGCCCCACCTTGTCCTTCCTACCCCTCTTTACTGGGTCTGGCTGAGATGGAGTTCATTTGCCCATAGCAGGTCTCACAGTGCTCTGCTTTGAGTTGATAGCTAGAAAGGTATTGATAACACACCAGTGTTTTGGCTACTGCTGAGCAGCGCTAGCACAGTATCCTCCCCCACCAATCGAGGGCAAGATCCTGGGAGGGGACACAAGTAGCCCAGCTGACCTAAACTAACCAAAGGAATATTCCACACCATATGACGTTAGCTCAGATATAAAAGCTAAGGAAAGGAGGAGGAAGGGGGGGCATTAGTTGTTTACAGTGGCTGCCTGCTGAGAAACCGTTATGCGTGCTGAAAGTCCTGCTTCCCAGGAAATAACTGAATACCGCTTGCTAATGGGAAGTAGAGAATAAACCTTGTTATTTTCCTCTTTGCTTGTGCACATGCAAACTTTCGCTTTTGCTTTAGTAAACTGCCTTATCTCAACCTACAAGTCATTTTCCATCTTATTTTCTCTCCCCTTTTCCGTCTGGGGAGTGATAGAGTGGCTTGGTGGGCACCTGACCTCCAGCCAAGGTCAACCCACCACAGTCAATTTTGGTGCCCAAACATGGAGGGAGAAAGTTATATATATATTGCATGCTATAATAATAATAATTATTGAGTAGCAAGCTCCTGTGCGGGACACGGAGTTTGCCAGTTGCACTGCTTATCTCTTTGTTTTGGTGAGTTTGGGAACATACTAATATAGAAAATGGCTCCATGCTTTGCCCTTACACTGATGGCCTTGTCATGCTGGGGGAGTCATCTTCTGGGGACGATGAAGGAACACACCCTCCCCTTCCTGCCCAAGACCGATATGAATGGTTTTATAATGAAGTCTCCCACAGTCTTTGCTGATCCTTATGTAAGCTGTTTAATACTGTTAATAATATTAACTAATACTGTTGTCACACTATATAGTTCATGGAATCTGGTGTTATCCTAGTGTAAGAGAAAACAAATATTAGGTGAGGATATCTTGAAATGTGCCCTGAGGCATCCAGTTCCTGGGTGGCAGGGTGTGTGGAAGGATTTGAGCAGGTTCCTAGGGTGGTTAACACCTCCCATTACCTGGGACTTTACACCTGAAAAGGTATTCCACTCTAGCAAACTGACACATCACCTGATGGAAGGGTACCTTGCCTACCCCAATGAAAGTCAGCAGCTTCTTGCCCTGTACTGGGGCCTGGCCTGTGCCTATCGAGCCACAGTTAAGTACTCTCAGAAGACTGTAGTGGAGGCAGGGACCCAAACTGCCATGGAGGACACTATGGCTGAGATAGGGACTCAAACCACAACTACTACAGTAATTGCTCCAGTAGTGAAAAGGAAAAAAATGGAGTCTTGGTTTAATGACTATGTTCAGGAGGTAAGACCTCTATTGAGATAAAAAGTGACAATGGTTGAGCCTGGATGACCTGACGTGCTACTGGGAGTGGTCAGTCATGGGACACGTGGCCCTGTGAAGCTCCTGAAAGGGAAAATCCAGAACTATCACGGAAACAACTCAGTTGTGGCCAGTGGTGTCGGTCCGCGCAGCGGCGAGAGAGCTGGAGGCGAAAAGACAGCAAAAGCTTGTCTGAAAGTGGTCAGTGTTGCCTGAGCCCAGGGGAAGTCCTCAAAATGCCCAGCATGGGGTCTGTGGTGGTCCCTTCCCTTGGAACCTATACCCAGGAACAAGAAATAGAGTTTCTGGAAGCCCTGGGGATTTCATCCCCTGTCTCCTGAGTTCTTGTGATGCTTCACTTCAGGGACTGCACCCCCCTCACCCTTTCCATCAGACCAGGAGATGCTGGGGACAGTCCCTCCCCAGCTCAGCTCAGATGGGTGGTGGTCCCCCACGCTCAGAACCATGTGATGGTATAAAAAAATTCACCAAAAATTTTTCCCATTTAACTAAAACTACAACAAAATCCACCCCAAATATTTTTATACCATCACGTTATATCAGATTTAAACCTTCCAACTATACACATACATATACATACATATTCCAACTCTATACAGATTTAGAAACATACAGATACAGGTACAATGTTACAAACAGTTTACCCAAAAATTAGGTCCCTTGAGGTATGCACCGTATCTCTCCATCTCTCTGCATCACCCACCAAGTGCAACATGGTCCTTGAGCAAAACAATCCCACGAATGGGTTTGTCTTTGCTTGAGGCAGGACTAATCCAAACTGTTTTCCCTAACATACTTCTCAGGTGCACTTCAGGGACTTTGAACAGGGTATGTTTCCAGCCATCCGGCAGTTGTTTCCACCATGGTAAGCACATAGCATTTACCTTGGCAGGTTTGCGGTAGTGTGATGTAATCAATCTACCAGTCCTCTGTATACTTAGTCCATCGCCCACCATTCCACAGGGGCTTCACTCTCAGCCTGCTGGATTGCAATGCATGTTTCACAATCGTGGATAACCTAGGAGACAGTGTCCATGGTTAAATCCACCCCTTGGTCTCGTGCCCACCTATAGGTGGCATCTCTCCTTTGATGACCTGAGGCATCATGGGCCCATCAAGCAAGGAACAACTCTCCCTTTTCCTGCCAGTCAAGGTCTTACTGTGACACTTTGACTTGGGCAGCTTGGTCTGCCTGTTTGTTGTTGTGATGTTCTTCATTTGCTCGGTTTTTAGGTAAATGTGCGTCTACATGGCAGACTCTCATGATCAGCTTCTCTACCCAGGCAGCGATGTCTTGCCATATTTCGGAAGCCCAGATGGGTTTCCCTTATGTTGCCAATTGGCCTTCTTCCATCTGTCCAGTCACCCCCACAGAGAGTTGGCCACCATCCACGAGTCAGTGTAGAGGTAAAGTCTTGGCCACCTCTCGTTCAGCAATATCCGAAGCCAGCTGGATGGCTCTGAGTTCTATGACTTGACTCAGAATCACAGAATCACAAAATAAACTAGCTTGGAAAAGACTCCTGAGATCACTGAGTCCAATCTTTGACCTAACACCACCTCGTCTACTAGACCATGGCACTAAGTGCCACATCCATTCTTTTCTTAAATACCTCCAGGGACAGTGACTTTACCACCTCCCTGGGCAGCCCATTCCAATGTCTGATCACTCACTCTCTGTAAAGAACTTCTTCCTAATGTCTGACCTAAACCTGCCCTGGTGCATCTTAAGACTGTGCCCTCATGTCCTACTGCTAGTTGTCTGGGAGAACAGATTGATACCCACCTCACTACTATCTCTTTCTGGTAGTTGTATAGAGTGATAAGGTCTCCCCTCAGCCTCCTCTTCTCCAGGCTGAACAACCCAAGCTCCCTCAGCTGCTCCTCATAGGACTTGTGCTCCAGTCCCTTCATCAACCTCCTTGCCCTTCTTTGGACATGCTCCAGCACCTCAACATCCTTCCTGAATTGAGGGGCCCAGAACTGGACACGGTACTTGAGGTGCGGTCTAACAAGTGCTGAGTACAGGGGAAGAATCACTTCCCTGGTCCTGTTGGCCACACTATTCCTGATAGAGGCCAGGATGCCACTGACCTTCTTGGCCACCTGGGCACACTGCTGGCTCATGTTCAGCTTCCTGTCAATCAGAACCCCCAGGTCCCTTTCTGCCTGGTTGTATTCATGCTTAATTAGACACTGCTACCTTTGGTCTGTGTTTGGCCCAACCACCTGTGAGAGTCTGTTCTTTTCCTGCCAAGCTATGAGAAAACAAGCACTGATAAATGAGAACTTTGTCCTTGAAGGAAGCATCTTGTATAAACTGAAATTAATTGGTGACTGACTATTGGTTGATGGCCCTCCAAGGGCATTTGAAGGAGAAAGTGAAGAGAAGGATAATGAAGTAAGCCCCCAGACTCATTTAGGAAAGACCCCCCGAGGTGTAGCACGCAGGTGCGGGGAAATTCCAATGTACACACGCGTGCACAGAAAAGGTACCACTTACATAACAGGGGGAGGGACCGAAGGCCTCTAGCTGGGCAGTGCTGGCCACATCTGCCCAGGTAGACATCACAGGTTAATTGTATAAAAGCAGATAGCTCTTGCTGGGAGTGAACTCAAGCTTCACATGGAGGACAACGTTGCCTTTTGTGGGGACGTTCGCTATCTTGTGAGCCTGCTGACACTCTGAGGATGCAGTTTCTGCTATGGGGAATTCTAGGCATTCTGGGGGCGGTAAGACAACCTCGTAAGTAATACCTGAGTGAGTGGGGGGGTTGTATTGAGGGCTTATTTCCCTCCTCTTTCCTCTTTCTCAGGTTCTCATTTTGTTGGCCACTTCTTTGTAATAAATATTGTTTTGTTGAGCTTTCAGCGGTGTACTGGTTTCAGTTTCGGCATTCTCCCAGCTACACTGGCAGTGGAAAGGGTTCAAAAAGGGTTTATTTTGGAGGCAAAGACATTAAAACTTACAAACCTCATGGCACTGCCAGGCAGTACCAGGCCTCATAGGGAAAGGCCAATTCCCGTGCTCTTCCAAGGCTTTTTATCTGCTCTTTGTCCTTCCCCATCCTCTCCGACCTGAGAGGGCCCTGTACATGTCTGTGAGCCTTATCTCTCCTGCATACCAGGGAGAGAGATAGCTTATTCACTGCTCTCCCTGCAACTTTCCCTTCTCAGAAGGGAAAGGGGAAAAGGCTTCCTAAGCGAAAAATGAGTTCTAGCTTCCAGTTACAAATTCTTCCGAAACCGCAACTATCCTTACAGCCTGTAATGCTGCATGGGGTTGTTGTGGCCAAAGTGCAGGACCTGGCACTTGGCCTTGTTGAACCCCATACTGTGGCCTTGTTGAACCCCATACCGCTGGATTTGGCCCATCTATCCAGCCTGTTCAGGTCCCTCTGAAGAGCCCTCCTGCCTTCCAGCAGATCGACACTCCCCCCCAACTTGGTGTCATCTGCAAATTTGCTAATGGTAGACTCGATCCCTTCATCCAGATCATCAATAAAGATATTAAACAGGACTGGGCCCAACACTGATCCCTGGGGGACACCACTAGTGACTGGCCACCAACTGGATGCAGCATCATTCACCACCACTCCCTGGGCCCGGCCATCCAGCTGGTTCTTAACCCAGCACAGAGTGCCCCGTCCAAGCCATGGGCTGCCAGCTTTTCCAGAAGTATGCTATGGGAGATGGTGTCAAAGGCTTTGCTGAAGTCTAGGTAGACTACATCCACAACCTTCCCCTCATCTACCAGGCAGGTCATCTGGTCATAAAAAGAGATCAGATTGGTCAGGCAGGACTTGCCCCTCCTAAATCCATGCTGGCTAGGTCTGATCTCCGTCCTGCAGGTGCCGTGTGATCACACTCAAGATGATCTGTTCCATAACCTTGCTGTGCAATGAGGTCAGGCTGTTGCCGTGGGATTTAGGTGCTGAAAAAATCTCCGGAGCAGTTAATTAGGGGTGAGATAAGAAAGGGTTTATTTGCCAAGGCAGTAGATGTTACAAGACGCGCGCCGGCCATGCCTAAGAGGTTACATTTTATAATACCATCCATCTAATCCCAGATGTGTCCACCCTGTGGCTCTTACTCTGGTCCGCCCCGGGGTCCACCCCCTGAAAATGGGTCTGGGGTGTATTTCGGGACCACCTACTTCATCACCTTCATCATCATCAGAGCACAAAGGGTATATAGTTACCTAATTCTTGACCGTATTCTGTGGTTTAGGCCCAGATATGCTGTTCTGTCAACTGTCTAGGCCTTGCCTTGACAAAAGACTAAACATTTCTATTGGATTCAGGAGTAGGGTTGATATAGGGAGCATAGAATGGGGTAAGAGGGTTAAGGAATGTATAA
>NW_020885842.1:0-9082 GCF_003945725.1 Corapipo altera
GGTCAGTGTAAGGATGATGCGTGCAGCTCTATGACATGTCTGGGTTTATGAGGTCACTATCATGATGATGCCTGCACGATTATGACATGGTTGGTTTTATGAGGTCAGTGCCATGATGAGGTCTGCAACATTATTACATGGGTCTTCTTTATGAGGTCACTGCCATGATGATGCGTGGACCTCTATGACGTGCCTGGGCTTTGTGAGGTCAGTGCCGTCATGATGCCTGCACCATTATGACATGACTGGGATCTATGAGGTTAATACCATGATGATGCCTGCACCATTATGACATGACTGGGCTTTATGAGATCAGAACCATGATAATGCGTGGACCTCTATGACATGGCTGGGCTTTATGATGTCAGTGCCTTGATGATGCCTGCACAATTATGACATGACTGGACTTTATGTGGTCAGTGTCAGGATGATGAGTGGACCTCTATGACATGACTGCGCTTTATGAGGTCAGTGCCATGATGTGACCTGCACCATTATGAAATGGCTGGACTTTATGAGGTCACTGCCCTGATGATGCGTGGATCTCTATGACATGGTTAGACTTCATGAGGTCACTGGCATGGTGATGCGTGGGCCTCTATGACATGACTGGACTTTATTAATTAAGTGCCTTGATGATGCCTGCACCATTATGACATGACTGAGTTCTATGACATCACTGTCATGATGATGCCTGCACCATTATGACATGATTGGGCATTATGAGGTCAGTGCCGTGATGATGCCTGCACAATAGTGACAGGACTGTGTTTTATGAGGTCAGTACCATGATGATGTCTGTACCATTATGAAATTGTTCGGCTTCATGAGTTCACTGCCATGATGATGCGTCGATCTCTATGACATGGCTGGGCTCTATGAGGTCAGTGCCTTGTCGATGACTTCTCCATTTTTACATGGTTGGAATCTATGAGGTCAGTGCCATGATGAGGTCTGCACCATTAGGACATGGTTGGGCTTTATGAGGTCACTACCATGATGATGCATGGACCTCTATTACATCCTTAGACTTTATGAGGTCACTGCCATGATGATGCGTTGACCTCTATGACATGTCTGGGCTTTATGAGGTTAGTGCTTTGACGATGTATTCTCCATTATGATATGGTTGAGATCTATGAGGTCAGTGCCATGATGATGCGTGGACCTCTATGACATGGCTGGGTTTTATGACGTCTGTGCCTTGATGATACCTGCACCATTATGACATTTCTGAACCTTATGATATCAGTGCCATGATGTGTGGACCTCTATGACATGTCTTGTATTTATGAGGTCAGTGCTATGATGAGACCTGCACCATTATGAGATGGCTGAGTTTTATGATGTCAGTACCATGATGAGGTATGCACCATGTTGACATTGCTCCACTTTATGAGGTCACTACCATGATGATGCGTGGACGTCTATGAGATATTTCGACTTTATGAGGTCACTACCATGATGATTCGTGGACCTCTATGACATGACTGGACTTTATGAATTAAGTGCCTTGATGATGCCTGCACTATTATGACATGGCTCGGCTTTATGAGGTCTCTACCATGATGATGCGTGGACCTCTATGACATGACTGGGTTTTATGACGTCTGTGCCTTGATGATGCCTGCACCATTATTACATGGCTAGGCTTTAGGACGTTAGTGCCATGATGATGCAGGGACCTCTATGACATGGTTAGACTTTATGAGGTCAGTGCAATTATGAGACCTGCACCATTATGACATGGCTGGTCACTATGAAGTCACTGCCATGATGATATGTCGACCTCTATGACATGGTTACACTTTATGAGGACACTGTCATGATGATGATGCGTGGATCTGTATGACATGGTTGGCTTTATGACGTCAGTGCCTTGATGATTCCTACACCATTATGACATGGCTTGGATCTACGAGGTCAGTGCCATGCTGATGCCTGCACCATTATGACACGACTCGACTTTATGAAGTTTGTGCCATGATGATGCGTGGACCACTATGACATGTGTGGACTTTAGGAGGTAAGTGCCATGATGAGGCCTGCACCATTATGACATCGTTGGGCTTTATGAGGTCAGTGCCATGATGAGACCTGCATCATTATTACATGACTGGGCTTTATGAGGTCACTGTCAGGATGATGCCTGCACAATTATTACATGTCTGGGTTTTATGAGGTCAGTGCCATGATGATGCCTCACCATTATGACATGGTCGGGCATTATGAGGTCACTGCCATGATGATGCGTGGACCTCTATGACATGGCTGGGCTTTATGACGTCAGTACCTTGATGATGCCTCACCATTATGGCATGGTTGGGCATTATGAGGTCACTGCCATGATGATGCGTGGGCCTCTATGACATGGTTAGACTTTATGAGGTCACTGCCATGGTGTTGCGTGGACCTCTATGACATGACTGGGTTTTATCAAGTCAGTGCCATGATTAGGCCTGCACCATTATGACATGGCTGGGTTTTATGAGGTCAGTGCCATGATGATGCGTGGACTTCTATGACATGTCTGGACTTTATGAGGTCATAGTCATGATGAGTTCTGTACCATTATGACATGACTCGGTTTTTGTGAGGTCACTGCCATGATGATGCAAGTACCTCTTTGAAATGGTTAGACTTTATCAGGACAGTGCCATTATGATGCGTGGACCTCTATGACATGGCTGGGCTCTCTGAGGTCAGTGCAATTATGAGACCTGCACCACTATGACATGGCTGGGCTCTCTGAGGTCAGTGCAATTATGTGTCCTGCACCATTATGACATGGTTGGGCTTTATGAGGTCAGTGCCATGATGATGCGGGGACCTCTGTGACATGATTGGGTTTTATGAGGTCAGTACCATGATGAGACCTGGACCATTAGGATATGACTGTGCTTTATGAGGTCAGTGCCATGATGAGACCTGCACCATTATGACATGGCTGGGCTTTATGAGGTCACTGCCATGATGAGGTCTGCACCATTATGGCATGGCTGGGCTTTATGAGGTCAGTGCCATGATGATGCAGGGACCTCTATGACATGGTTAGACTTTATGAGGTCAGTGCCATGATGATGCGTGGACGTCTATGACATGTCTTTGCTTTATGACGTCAGTGCCTTGATGATGCTTGTACTATTATGACCTGGCTGGGATCTATGAGGTCTGTGCCATTATGATGTGTTGAGGTCTGTTACATGACCGGGTTTATGAGGTCAGTACCATGATAAGGACTGCACCATTATGGCAGGCTTGGGCTTTATGAGGTCAGTGTCAGGATGAGGCGTGGACCTTTATTACTTATGTGGGCTTTATGAGGTCAGTGCCATGATGAGGCTTGCACCATTATGATATGGCTTGACTTAATGAGGTCAGTGCCATGATGAGGCCTGCACCATTATGACATGGTTGGGCTTTATGAGATCAGTGCCATGATGATGATGCGCAATTATGACATGACTTGATTTTATGAGGTCACTGCCATGATGATACGTGGATTTCTTTGAAATGGTTGGGCTTTATGACGTCAGTGCCATGATGATACCTGCACCATTATGACGTGACTGGGATCTATGTGGCCAGTGCCATCATGATGCGTGGACCACATTTACGTGTCTGGGTTTTATGAGGTCAGAACCATTATGAGACCTGCACCATTATGACATGGCTGGGATCTATGAGGTCAATGCAATGATGATGCCTGCACAATTATCACATGGCTAGGTTTTATGAGGTCAGTGCCATGATGAGGTCTGCACCAGTATCACATGGTGTGGATTTATGAGGTCACTGCCAAGATGATGCGTGGAGCTCTATGACATGACTGGGCTGTATGACGTCAGTGCCTTAATGATGCCTGCACAATTATGTCATTGCTTGCATCGATGATGTCAGAGTCATGCTGAGGTCTGCCTCCTTATGACATGGATGAACTTTATGAAGTCAGTGCCATGATGATGCTTGCTCAATTATGACATGTTTGGGTTTTATGAGGTCAGTGCCATGATGAGGTCTGCACCATTATGACATGACTGGGCTTTATGAGGTCACTGCCATGATTATGCTTGGACCTCTATGACTTGGTTAGACTTTATGATGTCAGTGCCTTGATGATCCTTGCACCATTATGACCTGACTGAGATCTATGAGGTCAGTGCCATGATGATGCCTGCACCATTATGACATGACTGGGCTTTATGGGGTCAGTGCCATGATGATGACTGCACAATTATGACATGACTGGGTTTTATGAGGTCACTCCCATGATGAGGTCTGCACCAGTATGACCTGGCTGGGCTTTATGAGGTCACTGCCATGATGATGAGTGGACCTCTATGACATTGTTAGACTTTATGAGGTCACTGCCTTGATGATTTGTTGACCTCTATGATATGTCTGGGCTTTATGACGTCAGTACCTTTATGATGCCTGCACCATTATGACATGGCTGGGTTTTATGAGGTCAGTGACATGATGAGGCCTGCACCATTATGACATGACTGCGTTTTATGAGGTCAGTGCCATGATGAGGTCTGCACCAGTATGACATGGCTGGGTTTTTTGAGTTCACTGCCATGATGATGCGTGGAGTTCTATGACATGACTGGTCTTTATGACGTCAGTACTGTAATGATGCCTGCACCATTATGACATGACTGGGATCTATGGTGTCAGTTTCATGATGAGGCCTACACCATTATGACATGGCTGGACTTTATGAGTTCAGTGCCATGATGATGCGTGGAGCTCTGTGACATGTCTGGGTTTTATGAGGTCAGTGCCATGATGAGACCTGCACCATTATGACATGGTTGGGCTTTATGAGGTCAGTGCATTGATGATGCGTGGACCTCTATGACATGGTTAGACTTTATGAGGTAACTGCAATGATGATACATCGACGTCTGTGACATGACTGCACTTTATGAGGTCAGTACCATGATGAGGTCTGCATCATTATGACATGGTTGGGCTTTATCAGGTCAGTGTTAGGATGATGCGTGGACCTCTATGACATGGCTCGGCTCTATGAGGTCAGTGCCGTAATGAGGCCTGCACTATTTTGACATGACTGGGGTTTATGAGATCAGTACCATGATGTTGTCTGCACCATTATGACTTGACTGGGATCTATGAGGTCAGTGTCAGGTTGATGCGTGGAGCTCTATGACATGTCTGGGCTTTATGAGGTCAATGCCACGATGAGACCTGTACCATTATGACATGGCTGGGCTTTATGAGATCAGTGCCATGATTAGGTCTCCCCCGTTATGACATTGTTTGTCTTTATGAGGTCAGTGCCTTGATGATGCATGGACCTCTATTACATGGTTAGACTTTATTAGGTCGCTGCCATTTTTATGCGTGGACATCTATGACATGACTTTGCTTTTTGACGTCAGTGCCATGATGATGCTTGCACCATTATGACATGGCTGAGATCTATGAGGTCAGTGCCATCATGAGGTCTGCACCATTATGACAATGCTCGGCTTTATGATGTCACTGGCATGATGATGCGTGGACCCCTATGACATGGCTGGACTTTGTGAGGTCAGTGCCATGATGAGATCTGCACCATTATGACATGGCTGGGCTTTATGAGATCAGTGCCATGATGAAGTCTGCACCATTATGACATGGATGGGATCTATGAGGTGAGTGCCATGATGATGCCTGCACAATTATGACATGGCTCAGTTTTATGAGGTCAGTGCCATGATGAATTCTACACCATTATGACATGGTTGGGCTTTTTGAGGTCACTGCCCTGATTATGCGTGGACCTCTATGACATGGTTAGTCTTTATGAGGTCAGTGCTTTGAAGATGCGTGGACCTCTATGACAGGGCTGGGCTTTATGACTTCAGTGCCTTAATTATGCCTGAAGCATTATGACGTGGCTGGTATCTGTGATGTCCTAACCATGATGAGACCTACAGCATTATGACATGGCTGGTCTTTATGAGGTCATTGCCATGATGATGCGTGGAGCTCTGTGACGTGTCTGGACTTTATGAGGTCAGTGCCATGATGATGCGTGGGCCTCTATTACCTGAGTGGGCTTTATGACATCAGTGCCTTTATGATGCCTTCACCATTATGACATGACTGGGATCTGTGAGGTCAGTGCCATGGTGATGCCTACACCATTATGACATGACTGGTCTTTATGAGGTCACTGCCATGATGATGCGTGGACCTCTATGACATGTTTGGACTTTATGAAATCAGTGCCATGATGAGGTCTGCACCATTATGACATGGTTGGTCTTCATGAGGTCAGTGTCAGGATGATGCGTGGACCTCTATGACATGTGTGGGATCTATGAGGTCAGTGCCATAATGAGGCCTGCACCATTATGACATGGCTGGACTTTAGGAGATCAGTGCTATGATGAAATCTGCACCATTATGACATGACTGGGATCTATGAGGTCTGTACCATGATGATACCTGGACAATTATGACATAGCTGGGCGTTATGAGGTCCCTGCCATTATGATGCGTGGACCTCTATGACATGGTTAGACTTTATCAGGTCACTGCCATGATGATACATGGACCTCTATGACATGACTGGGCTTTATGACGTCAGTGCCTTGATGATACCTGCACCTTTATGACATTACTGGTCTTTATGAGGTCAATGCCATGATGATGCGTTAACCTCTAAGACGTGTCTGGGTTTTATGAGGTCAGTGCCATGATGAGGCCTGCACCATCATGACATGACTGGGATCTATGAGGTCAGTGTCAGGATGATGCGTGGACCTTTATGACATGTCTGGGCTTTTTTGAGGTCAGTGCCATGATGAGTCCTGCACCATCATGACATGGCTGGGATCTATGAGGTCAGTGTCAGGATGATGCGTGGACCTCTATGACATGTCTGGGCTTTTTTGAGGTCAGTACCATGATGAGGCCTGCACCATTTTGACCTGGCTGTGCTTTATGAGGCCAGTGCCCTGATCAGGTCTGCACCATTATCACATGACTCGGCTTTATGAGGTCACTTGTATGATGATGCGTGGACCTCTATGATATTGTTAAACTTTATGAGGTCACTACCATGATGATGCGTGGACCTCTATGACATGGCTGGACTTTATGACTTTAAGGTGGGTACTTTTGAATTGGATGGTCAATGGAACAAAAGACTTGAGAAAGGAATCATATTAGGATGTGAAACCAGCTAGAGTATGGTACAATGTAACTTCATGGCACAGGCTAATTGTAAGGTCCATTGTGCTTTTTAGCAAGTCAACCTGATATCCCCTATTATCAGAGCTGTGTTCTTTCTTAGTTTTGCTACATACTGCAAGATGGATACATCTACCCTTGAAACACAATGGTAGAGGTCATACATAGGGGTGAGAAAGATGATGATGGGAGGAAGATTATGTGGGCAGGGGTCGCTCGCCCCTTGCCCTACAAGTAGGGCATGCGCAGACTGTTACCATTAGGTAATGATTAGGCGGTGTTTGGCTGCCATTCAGGCATCACCTTATACTGCGTACTGGCCCTACGTAGTGTAATGTGTAACTGATAAAAATGGGATGTCGGGACTGCTGAGTTGAGCGATACTCATCCTACCACCGAGACTGTGTTGCTCCGCGGGGACGCCCGCTAAGTATGGGTACCGACCAGCTGCTGCAGATCCTGACAGCCCTGGCCTGTCTGTGTAGGCAAGCACAGTTTATTGATAGGAAGTAACTGAGAGAACAAACCCTTTCTTTTTCTTTTCTTTTTTAATATGCTTTTAGTGTTCCTTTAATTCCCCCTTTTTATAATTGAACATTGTTACATAAATAAGTGGTTTATAATATTTCCCTTTAATTTCCCTTTTTACTAACCAATATTGTGTTAATAGTTATTCATAATATTGTGTTAAGATCCCTTTCTTGGTATCCCTTTAACCCTCCCTCTTTCCACTAGTTAATACTGCATTAAAAGCTGTTCGTAGTATTTGTTTTAATGTCACCCAATAAGGTAGTTATTTTGTATCCTTTTTTTTTTAGTTTCTTGATTCCTCTTGTTAAGTTTATTACTATTATTATTATCCTCACTGTAGCAAAAGATAGTTTGTGTGTTTGAATATTTCTGGCACTTGTCTTTATTCCGGACACGTATCCAAACGAACTGTTACAATGACGTCAGTGCCTTAATGATGCCTGCACCATTATGACATGGTTGGGCTTTATGAGGTCAGCGGCATGATGATGCGTGGAGTTCTGTGACATGTCTGGGCTTTATGAGGTCAGTGCCATGATGATGCGTGGACCTCTATGACATGGCTGGGCTTCATGACGTCAGTGCCTTGATGATGCCTGCACCATTATAACATGACTAGACTTTATGAGGTCAGTGCCATGATGATGCGTGGACCTCTATGACATGTCTGGGCTTTATGAGGTCAGTGCCATGATGAGACCTGCACCATTATGACATGGTTGGGTTTTATGAGGTCAGTGTCAGGGTGAACCGTGGACCTCTATGACATGTCTGGGCTTTATGAGGTCAGTGCCATGATGAGGTCTGCACCATTATGAGATGACTGGGCTTTATGCGGTCAGTGCCATTATGAGACCTGCACCATTATGACATGATTGGGCTTTATGCGGTCAGTGCCATTATGAGACCTGCACCATTATGACATGATTGGGCTTTATGAGGCCAGTGCCATGATGAGATCTGCACCATTATGACATGACTCGGCTTTTTGAGGTCACTGCCATGATGATGCATTGACCTCTATGACATGACTAAGTTTAATGAGATCAGTGCCATGATGAGTCCTGCACCATTGTGGCATGGTAGGGTTTTATGAGGTCAATGTCAGGATGATGCGTGGACCTCTATGTCATGTCTGGGCTTTACGAGGTCAGTGCTACTATGAGGTCTGCACCATTATGACATGACTCGGCATTATGAGGTCAGTGCCATGATGAGACCTGAACCATTATGACATGACTGGGTTTTATGAGGTCAGTGTCACGATGATGCCTGCACAATTATGACATGACTTGGTTTTATGAGGTCAGTGCCATGATCAGGTCTGCACCATTATGACATG
>NW_020885843.1:0-7659 GCF_003945725.1 Corapipo altera
TGGTGACAGTGCTGTCCCCAGGAGCTGTTCTGCCGCTCGCTGGCAGAGAACGAGATGCGGACGGCGCCGTACGAGTTCCCCGAGGAGAGCCCGATCGAGCAGCTGGAGGAGCGGCGGCAGCGCCTGGAGCGCCAGATCAGCCAGGACGTCAAGTGAGCGGGGGTCCCGGCCCGGGGGGTTGGGGGTGATGCCCCGCGGGGGTGGGTGCTCCGCGCTGTGTCCCCTCCCCGTGGGTGTGTCGCTGGTGTCCCCTCCCTCCCCGTGAGCTCCTGGCCGGGTTCCATGTGTGCTCTCGGGGGGTTTGTGGCATTAACGGGGTGTTTTCTCTCCCCGGCCCCCCCCCCCCCGCCTTTGTGCCCCCCCCTCCCCCCCCCCCTCCCCCACCAGACTTGAGCCCGACATTTTGCTCAGAGCCAAACAGGACTTCCTGAAAATTGACAGTGCCGCCGACCTACAGTGAGTGTGCGGCCCGGGGACACCCCGGGGACACCCCGGGGACACCCCGGGGACATGGGGGGCTCTGGGGACCCCCCGGCCCCGCCCCTGCCCCGCCCCCCTGCCCAGAGCCCAGGGGTCCATCCCCTCCCCTTGCTGGCACCGAGGGACCCCCACCCCGGGAGGGGTCAGGGGGAGCTGGGGTGGCCCCGGCCCCCCACACTGGCCTGTCCCCCCCCGGGGTCCAGCTGTGTGTCCCCTCCCTCCTGTCTCCGCTTTGGGGTCACGTCTGTCACGAGTTGGTTCGTCCTCTGTCCCTCTGTCCCCCCCACTGCTCGTTGTGCTCGGCAGGGCTGGGGGGTGGCTGGGGGGTGGACATGGGGTGGGGACAGATGTGCACACTGGACATGGGGACACAGGGCGGGCACAGATGTGGCACTGGTCATGAGGACATGGGAAGGGGACACGTGTCACTGGACACTGGGATACTGGGATGGGGACAGATGTGGCACTAGACATGGGGACATTAGGATGGGGACACACGTGTGACTGGACACCAGGACACCAGGGTGGGGACACATGTGTGACTGGACATGTGGCCATGGGATGGGGACACGTGTGTCACTGGGCGTGGGATGGGGACAAACCTGTCACTGGACATGGGGACATGGGGGTGGCGTCAGACTCTGTCACTGGATACTGGGAGCACTGGGATGGGGACAGACCTGTCACTGGACACTGGGATGGGGACAGATGTGTCACTGGACATTGGGATGGGGACAGACCTGTCACTGGACATTGGGATGGGGACAGACCTGTCACTGGACATGGGGACATCGGGATGTGGACACGTGTGTGCCCAGACATGGGGACGTGGGATGGGAACACGTGTGTCACTGGGCATGGGGACACCGGGGTGAGGACAGATGTGGCACTGGGATGGGGACAGATGTGTCACTGGACACATCTGGGGGATGTAAATGGGGACACCAGGGGGGCGTAAGTGGGGACAACAGGGCTGGGGCCAGAGCTGTCCCTGGCTGTGGGCTGGGGCCAGGCCTGTCCCTGTCCCACGCTGGGGACAGAGCCATCAGTGTCCCTGCCCCCGCAGGCTGTTCCAGGAGCAGGGCTCTGACCTGCTGGATCACGTCCCCAAGGAGCGCGAGGCGCTGCTGGAGCGGGAATTCCAGCGGGTCACCATCTCCGGGGAGGAGAAGTGCGGGGTGAGCCCCTCCCCGTGACCCCAAACCCCAAACCCACCGGGGGGGTCTGTGGGGTGAGCCCCTGTCCCCCTGACCCCAAACCCACCCGGGGGAATCTGTGGGGTGAGCCCCTGTCCCTGTGACCCCAAACCCACCCCAGGGGAGTCTGTGGGGTGAACCCCTGTCCCTGTGACCCCAAACCCACCCGCGGGGGTCTGTGGGGTGAGCCCCTCCCCTCCCCATGACCCCAAACCCACCCGAGGGGGGTCTGCAGGGTGAGCCCCTCCCCTCCCAGTGACCCCAAACCCACCCGGGGGGGTCTGTGGGGCCACCAACCCAGCCCGGGGTGTCCCCCCTCGCTGTCCCCTCCCAGGTGCCCTTCACAGACCTGTTGGATGCTGCCAAGAGCGTGGTGAAGGCGCTGCTGCTGCGCCAGAAGTACATGGGGCTGTCACTGCAGAGCTTCTGCCGCACCACGGCCCGGTTCCTGCGGGAATTCTCCGGGAAAAACCCCGAGAGCCGCGCCCACGACGACCCGCCCGAGACCCCCGTGGCTGCTGGTGAGGGTTGAAGGAGTTTGGGGGGGTCTTGGAGAAGGTTTTGGGAGTTTTGGAGGAGTTTTTGGGGTTTTGGAGGAGGTTTTGGGGGGCTCTGGGATAATGCAGAGCTCCCTGAGAAGCCCCTCAGCACCCCCGTGGCTGCTGGTGAGGGCAGGGAGGGGGGCTCGGGGCTGGTGGGGGGGCTGGAGGAGTTTGTGGGGTTTGTGAGGAGTTTTAGGTGTTTTGGAGGAGGTTTTGGGGGTTTGGCAGAGGTTTTGGGGTGCTCTGGGGTGATGTGGAGCTCCCTGAGAAGCCCCTCGACACCCCCGTGGCAGCAGGTGGCTGCAGGGAGGGGGTCTTGGTGCTAGGATGGGGGGCTACAGGAGTTTGTGGGGTTTGGAGTTTCTGGAGGAGTTATTGGAGTCTTTGGAGGGGGTTTTGGGAGTGCTTGGAGGAGGTTTTCGGGTTTTGGAGGAGGTTTTGGGAGTGCTTGGAGGAGGTTTTGGGGTTTTGGAGGAGGTTTTGGGGTGCCCTGGGGGGATGTTGGGTGGCTCCTGGCTTTGCCTGTAGGTGCCCCCTGGTTTTGTGGGTCCACCTGTTCTTGTGGGGGGGCTGCGAGGGTCCCTTCGCTCTCATGGGGGGGCTTTGGGGGTCCCTCTGCTCTTTTGAGGGGGCTGGGAGGGTCCCCTTGATCTTTTTGGGGGATGCTGGGGGGGTCTCTGGGTACAGATGCCTCCGTGCATTGGGGGTCCTCCTGCTCTTTTAGGGGGGCTCTGAGGGTCCCCTTGGCCTTTTTGGGGTGCTGTGGGGATCCCCCTGCTCTCTGTGTGGTGCTGACTGGGAGCTGTGGGGTGCCCCCGTGTTTTGGGGTGCTATGAGGGAGCTGTGGGGTGACGGGGAGGGTCTGTGGGGTGCCCCGGTGTTTTGGGGTACTATGGGATGACAGGGGGGTCTGTAGGGTGCCCCTGTGTTTTGGGGTGCTGTGGGGGAGCTGTGGGGTGACAGGGGGGGTTCTGTGGGGTGCCCCCGTGTTTTGGGGTGCTGTGGGGTGACAGGGGGGGTCTGTGGCCACAGATGCCCCCGTGCACCCCCCCTTTGCTGAGCGACACCCCTACGAGACGTGGGACCCCCGGGAGATGCCCGAGGACCTGGGCTACGGGCTGCGCATGGTGGACGGGGTCGTGCACGTCTACACCAGCCAGGACCCCACGGACAAGTGAGGCCGGGGGGTTTGGGGGTCCCGCTGGGGCTGGGGGGGTCAGGGCTGTGGGACCCCCAGCTGTGTGTGTGTCCCCCCCAGGAGCACCGAGCTGGACCTGCCCTACCCCGACCTGCAGGAGTTCATCGCTGACATGAACTTCCTCATGGCCCTCATCATCAACGGGCCCATGTGAGGGCAAGGGGGGCACGGGGGGCAAAGGGGGGCACTGGGGGGCATAAATGGGAACATCGGGAGACCATAAATGGGGACACCAGGGGGACATAAATGGGGACACTGGGGGGGTCAGAGGTGGGGACACCAGGGGATCATAAATGGGGACACCAGGGGGGCATAAAGGGGAACATCGGGGGAGCATAAATGGGGACACAAGAGGGATGTAAATGGGGACACCAGGGGGGCATAAGTGGGGACAACAGGGGAGCATAAATGGGGACACAAGGGGGATGTAAATGGGGACACCAGGGGGTCACCAGGGAGGCATAAATGGGGACATCAGGGAGGCAAAAATGGGGACATCAGGAGGTCTGGGCTGGGGACAGGGACAGCAGGGCTTTGGGGATGGGGACAGAGAGAGGGACAGAGCCTTGGGTGGGGACAGAACCTCAGGGACAGCCCCGAGGACGGGGTGGCTGCTCCGTCCCCCACACCCACCCCTGGCACCGTGTCCCCTCATCCTGGTGGTCACTGGCCTTTCTGGGCGGGATGTTCTCCCTCCCCAGCCCCAAAGTGACCCCCCCTCCCCTCCCCAAATTAAATCTGGGCAGCAAATCCTTCTGCTACCGGCGGCTGCAGTACCTGAGCAGCAAGTTCCAGATGCACGTGCTGCTCAACGAGATGAAGGAGCTGGCGGCCCAGAAGAAGGTTCCCCACCGGGACTTCTACAACATCCGCAAGGTACCCGTGTGTGTGGAGTTGTTTGGAGTTGGTTTCTTGTCAAGTTTCCTTAGATTACAGCGAAAACTTCTCCTCCCCCTTTGGGCAAAGGAAAAAAAAAATTATAGAAATTGAAAGACTCGAAATCAACTGAGTTATAACGAAATATATATATGTTTACATGTATCACAGCTATATAGAGTTATAATATTATGTATATATAGAGGAGAATCTTAAATAACCCCTCCCGAAGGGGAGGGGAAAAGGGAAAAGGGACAAAAACACAAAAGAAATTCAAAGTAGGTATGTATAATCAATAAAGAATTATTGAATTAGCGAAAGAAAATCTTATTATTCTGCTTGAAATAGTAGAGTTGTGTTAAGTACCGTCGGTACTTTTTGCTTTTTAAGGTTTTCGAGGCCTCACTTCTTCACATGAGCAGGGTTGGCAGTGGAGAACTTGTGTTTTCAGATTCACCGGAAGAGAAGGAGGCAGAGCCTTCTCTTTCCTTCTTATTTATACCTCTGCTTACGTAAAGAACAGCATGGAATACTGGGAACACAGGGCACTTCCCTGCTTACAGGCTGGTCTCCAGGAAGGCCTAGACTGAAACTATCACACTGCGGGGGGGTCCCGGTTCATCCCGGGGGTCCAGGGGGGCTCCAGGGGTCCCCCCGGGCTGATGATTCCAAAAAATCCGGTGTAAAGGGCTGCTCAGAGACTTTTGGATCCGTGAGCAGCAAAGGTGTTTGTTATTGTCAGCACCAGGAGCAGGCTGGGTCACACCACAGAGAACAGGGTTCACACGGACTCAGGGGGTTTGTACACCCTTCAGAGGTGATTAAATGCAGAGGTCAATAATTACCACGAGCCCAGTTTGGAGGCAGGGACTGGAATGGTTTATTGGATTCATGACTTCATCTATAAAGGGTTCATGGTTTACATGTTCAACAGGGGCCTTGCATATTCATGGTATTAAAATTGGGGGGTTTCACAAAGATGAGGTGAGGGGAAAACCCAGGTTAACACATCTGGGGTTCTTAGGAATCACCTGGTGGGGAAAACCCTACTTTGGGGGATTTACAGGGGGGAACAGGTAACACAGAGGGAGAGATAAAACACCAAGGGGTTTGCACGGGTTTGATGAGATCAGGGCATGGTTTCTCCAGGCTTGGGCAGGACATTCTGAACTCGTGACATCCATGGATCCTTGTCTGGACTTTAGATTGAGGTTTTTCCCCTGTCTCTGTCAGCCTGAGGCTTTGTTTAAACTTAGCAGTTTTTCTCATATCCAATTTTTGGAATCCAACAATTAAATACATATTCACATGATTACAACATCTGTCTTTACATATCAATAATAGGAGGAGTGTAGGTGGAGCTTGGGGCAGTGCATCTCTTTGGCACTCAGTTCTGGGGGTACGTCCTGTCCTTCATCACGGGTCTGGGGCCTCTCACTCCTCTTCATCACCTCTCCTTTGTTCTTAACCAGCTTGGAGAAGGCCCTGGCTCCAGGCCTATTCCTCCTGTTCCAATGTCCACCTTATCTTCCTATATCCTCGTTTATCACCCCCAGGCCTGTTGAAAATCGCCTCTAACACTCTTCTAAGTTTTGGTCCAACGAGCAGAACAGCACAAACTCCAGCGACACAAACCCAGTAGATGTCGAGGGGCTCTTTGCAGACCCCAGGCTCTCTCAGTGAACTCTTTGGGGTCTCACTTCTTGTCTCACTGAGGTGGACACCCCCAGCCACGCCCACGCCTCGCCCGCAGGTGGACACCCACATCCACGCCTCGTCCTGCATGAACCAGAAGCACCTCCTGCGCTTCATCAAGAGGGCCATGAAGAGGCACCTGGACGAGATCGTGCACGTGGAGCAGGGCAAGGAGCAGACACTCAAAGAGGTCTTTGAGACCATGAACCTCACGGCCTACGACCTCAGCGTGGACACCCTGGACGTGCACGCGGTACGGGGGGCACCCACCCGGGGGGGAGCAGGGACGGGAGGGGGCTTGGCCAGGGGGGGCTCTGGGGGAGCTCTGCTCTGGGTGGGGAGTGGTGGGTGGTCTCAGGTCCCACCCCACACCCGTGTGCCCCTTCTGGGACTGGGGGGATCTCCAGGGGTGCTGGGGGGCTCTGGGTGTGGTGGGTGGTCTCAGATCCCACCTCACACCCGTGTCGCCCTTCCAGGACCAGGGGGATCTCCAGATGTGCTGAGAGGGGGGCTCTGGAGGAACCCCACTCTGGGTAGGGAGTGGTGGGTGGTCTCAGATCCCACCCCACACCTGTGTGCCCCTTCCAGGACCAGGGGCGTCTCCAGGGGTGCTGAAGGGGGGGGCTCTGGAGGAGCCCTGCTCTTGGTGGGGGGGTGGGGTGTGGTCTCAGATCCCACCTCACACCCACGTGCCCCTTCCAGGACCGGGGGGATCTCCAGGGGTGCTGTGGGGCCTCTGGGGAAGCCCCGCTATGTGTGGGGGGGTGTGGGGTGGTCTCAGCTGTGGGTGGGGGGATGGGAGGTGGTCTCAGCTGCCCTCTGTGTCCCCCCCACCCCCAGGACCGCAACACCTTCCACCGGTTCGACAAGTTCAACGCCAAGTACAACCCGATCGGGGAGTCCATCCTGCGCGAGATCTTCATCAAGACCGACAACCGCGTGGCCGGGAAGTACTTCGCCCACATCATCAAGGTGACACTGCCACCCCTGCCCCTGTGCTGGCAGCAATGCCACCCCTGTCCCCTCCCCTGGGGCCGAGGGTGACGGTGACCACGTGTCCTCCACAGCAGTGCCACCCGTGTTCCCTCCCTGGTGGCCATGGGGTGACAGTGGCCGTGTCTCCCCTCAGGCAGTGCCACCCATGTCCCCTCCTTGGTGGCTGAGGGGTGACAGTGGACACATGTCCCCCCCAGCAATGCCACGTGTCCCTGTCCCAGTGGCCAAGGGGTGATGATGGCCCCGTGTCCCCCCTGTGTCCCCTCTCTGGTGGCTGAGGGGTGACAGTGGACACATTTCCCCCCAGCAACACCACCCATGTCCCTGTCCTGGTGTCTCGGGGGTGACAGTGCCCATGTCCCTGCCATGTCCCCCCCATGGCCAGGGGGTGACAGTGCCCATGTCCCCCCACTGTCTCCTCCCTGGTGGCTGGGTGTGACGGTGCCTGTGTCCCCCAGAGTCCCCACCATGGCTGGGTGTGATGGTGCCTGTGTCCCCCAGTGTCCCCCCCATGGCCAGGAGGTGACGTTGCCCATGTCCCTCCATGTCCAGGGTGACAGTGCCCATGGCCCCGCCATGCTGTGGGCTAAGTGGCCATGTCCCCCGGTGTCCCCACCTTGGCCAGGAGGTGACAGTGTCCCTGTCCCACCATGTCCGGGGTGACAGTGCCCATGTC
>NW_020885843.1:7669-9075 GCF_003945725.1 Corapipo altera
TGACAGTGTCCCTGTCCCACCATGTCCGGGGTGACAGTGCCCATGTCCCCCAGTGTCCCCACCTTGGCCAGGAGGTGACAGTGCCCACGTCCCCGCCGTGCCGTGGGTTAAGGTGGCCACATCCCCCAGTGTCCCCTCCGTGGCCAGGAGGTGACAGTGCCCGTGTCCCGCAGGAGGTGATGGCAGACCTGGAGGAGAGCAAGTACCAGAACGCGGAGCTGCGCCTCTCCATCTACGGGCGCTCGCGGGACGAGTGGGCCAAGCTGGCGCGGTGGGCGGTGCAGCACCGCGTGCACTCCAACAACGTGCGCTGGCTCGTGCAGGTGCCACGCCTCTTGTGAGTGGGGGGACCCCCGGGACCCCCAGGGACCGGCCCCGCCCCCTGCCCCACCTCCCCGTTCCTGCCCCCCACCCTGCCCCACTGCCCCATTCCTGCCCCCCACCCTGCCCCACTGCCCTGCTCCTGCATTCCCACCCTGCCCCACTGCCCCATTCCTGCCCCCAGTTCCCGCCCTCCAGTTCTCTGCTCACCCGATCCCATCCCCAATTCCCATTCAGCCCCATTTGCCCGTTCCAATCCCCAATTCTCCAGTTCCCCCAGCCCCAGTTCCCTCCCCAGTTCCCCCATTCCTCCAATCCCATCCCCAATTCCCCTATCCAGCCCCATTTGCCTGTTCCCATCCCCAATTCCCTTGTTCCCGTTCCCTACTTGCCCATTCCCATCCTAAATTCCCACTCTGCCCCCATTTGCTCATTCCCATCCCCAATTCCCCAGTTCCCCCAGCCCCAATTCCCTCCCCAGTTCCCTCATTCCTCCAGTCCCATTCCCAATTCCCATTCAGCCCATTTGCCCGCTCCCATCCCCAATTTCCCAATTCCCAGCCCCTGTTCCTCCATCCCATCCCAAATCCCCGCTGGCCAGGCCGTGGCCAGGGATGGTCCCAGCCATTCCCATTCCCGTTCCCATTCCCACAGTGACGTGTACCGCACCAAGGGGCAGTTGGCCAACTTCCAGGAGATGCTGGAGAACATCTTCCTGCCCCTCTACGAGGCCACGCTGCACCCGGCCCAACACCCGGAGCTGCACCTCTTCCTGGAGCACGTGAGTCCTGCCCGGGGGGCCAGGGACCCCCAGCCCAGGGGGAGGGTGTCACCCCCAGCCCAGGGGAGGGTGTCACCCCAGCCCAGGGGAGGGAGTGTGTCACCCCAGCCCAGGGGGAGGGAGTGTGTCACCCCAGCCCAGGGGAGGGTGTTACCCCCGGTCTGGGGGGAGGGTGTCACCCCAGCCCAGGGGAGGGTGTCACCCCCAGCCCAGGGGAAGGTGTCACCCCCAGCCCCAGGGGAGGGAGGGTCACCCCAGCCCAGGGGAGGGTGTCACCCCCAGCCCCAGGGGAGGGTCACCCCCA
>NW_020885844.1:0-9075 GCF_003945725.1 Corapipo altera
AGCAAGTGGAGCCTTCAAACAACTGAGATGAGAACTCATGAGGACTCCGGCGTTGGGATTGCCTGACGTAACGAAGCCCTTTTGGTTGTTCTCACATGAACGACAAGGAATGGCTCTGGGGGTCCTGGCTCAGCAACAAGGGCCATACAAAAGAACAGTAGCCTACTTCTCCAAGCAATTGGATGAAGTAAGCAAAGGATGGCCCACCTGTCTAAGGGCAATAGCAACAATGATCATAAATCTAGAAGAAGACAGGAAATTTACAATGGGACAGAAAATGACTGTGTTAGTGTCCCACACAGTATCTACAGTACTGGAACAGAAAGGAAATCATTGGCTGTCACCCTCCCAGTTTCTGAAATATCGGGTAATCCTGGCTGAATCAGATGACATAACCATTCAGGTGACTAACACTGTTAACTCAGCTTCATTCCTAGAAGGAACAATCTCGGCTGCACCTGTTGTGCAGGACTGCCTGGAAACCATTGGAGCAGTGCACTCCAGCTGCCTGGACCTTAAAGAAGAACCACCCCTGGATGCAGAAGACCGGTTTACCGATGACAGCAGTTTCATAAGACAAGGTGTGAGGATGGCTGGTGTCATGGTTTGAGATACCCCAAAATCCAATTCCCTAGGTCCATCCCACCCCCCCCACATCTCAACCTAATGTGGGATGATTCTTTCCAGACAAAACACACCAGACTCAGAATGGGGGAAAGGGAAGATATTACAATGACTGTACAAATAAATATCATAATACATTATACACATGATCAGAACTCTCTCTACCATGACATGTAGTATTTACAATGGATCAGATCTCTTCTCCCCTCCAAATAAAAGTCCAGGAGGGAAGAAGAACAGATCCCTTCCAGTCTCAAAGCAGGAGTCTCTTCTAAGGCAGCAGGTTCTTCTCATCTGTCTTCCATGCAGCAGTTGCAACTGGGTTGTTGTAGCTGGATCTCTTTTCAATACACACAAGGGGGTCTCCAAGCCCCTCAGCTCTCCTTCGACTCCAAGTGAAGGCCTCACCTGTGGACTGCCAGCAGGGACAAGACTTGCTTCACCACAGGTATATCACGAAATGCAGAGGCATCTTCGTGAAAGTCCCTTCCTCAGGGGTTCACCCCTGAGTCAGAACATCTTGGGCAGCATTCAGTTGCAAGCCTTTGCCTCAAGAGTTCTACCAGAGCTCCTGTGCTCTGTCTCAGGCTGCCAGGCTTGTCAGCAGCGGGGGGGGGGGCCCAAGGTCAACTCCCCCCCACATTCCTTCTCCGTCCCGGTCCAGCTCTGGGACGCCTTTGAGCTTCTTAGCTCCTCTCTCTCTCCGGTGCTGCATGTCCAAAACTCTTCTCCTTAATAGGAGTCCATGTCCCTCCTTTCCAAGAGGGGTCTCAAAGGAGTTTGGGGGTCTGGTACAGTTCTTACCCCAAAAACTCTGTCTCTCTGCTGCCGGCTCTCTATCACGGCTCGAGCAACTCTGAGTCTTCCTTGGTTGCATGCTGTTTACTGTTCCTTCAGTTATCTCTTGGCTCTTAGCCATAACCTCTGGACACTGCTGCTTCTTCTTCTCTGTCTCTTCTCACTCACAGTGGAAAAAAAATCATCCCCCAGCTCACAGCTACAGACACATAGTCCAGCTTAACACTGTTCCAAGTCTCTGTAGCCCCCAACTGGGGCTGGGGGGCGCAGAGGCCCCCCCCAGAGGGCTCCTGCCCTCTCCTCGTGGCTCCTACAACATGGCCACTTCTTCAACAACCCAACTACAACTCGTCTCTTCTGGTCAGCTTGTGGAATGTTTACATTTTGCAGGAGCACCCATTGGACAAGACTTCAAAACTTCCAGGGGTTTCCACCCCTTGGGGTTTTACCATTTTTTTTTAGCCTCTGGGAGAAAACAAGGTTTAAACCACTACAGCTGGGTATGCTGTGACCACCACTACTGAGGTAATCAAATCAAATCCTTTGCCTGCAGGAACCTCAGTCCAGAAAGCAGAACTGATGGCTCTCATTCGAGCTTTAGGATTGGCAGAAGGAAAGCAAATTAACACCTGGACTGACTCCAAATATGCCTTTGGCATAGTTCACGCTCATGGAGCAATTTGGAAAGAAAGAGGACTTTTAACTCTTCAAGGAAAAGTTGTGGAATATACTGAAGAAACTCTACGATTATTAGAAGCTGTACAACTCCCCTCTCAGGTGGCAATTATGCACTGCCAAGGACACCTGAAAGGTAACACTGTCCTGGAAATAAGAAACAGAAAAGCTGATGCAGAAGCTGAATTAGCTGCTGCAGGAAGTAAAGAACTACCAGTAGCAGCTTTAGTGCTAGAAGAACTAGACGCAGATCAACAGGCAGAATATCAAGAAACAAATTATTATAAGTGGATACATGAAAATGAAGGTAAGGTGTTAGACAATGGGTGAAGTTAACTAAAAACAGGTCAGTTAATACTATTAGAAAAATTAGTCTGGCAATTTGTAAAAGTAAAACATGATAAAACTATTGGGGCTTAGACTCACTCTATTAGCATTTAAGGACCAGAGTAGCAGGATCAAATTTTTTACCACAATAGGGCAAGTCACATCCCAATGTGAACTTTGTCTGAAATACCGGAACAAAAATACACCAAGGGGCAACAAGCAAAGGGCATTTCCCAGGTGAAATTTGGCAAATTAATTTCTCTGAGCTCCCAAGAAAAGGAGGGGGAGTCCTGTTATCTCTTAGTTTTGACTGACACATTTTCTGGATGGCCTGAAGCTTTCCCATGTAGAAAAAAAAATGAATCAAAAGGAGTGGTTAAAGTCTTGTTGAACGAGATTATACCACGGTTTGGAATGCCTAAAAGCATCTCTTTGGATAGAGGTTCACACTTTTGTGCACAAATTGTACAAGCAATAAGTAAAGCACTAAAAATCAACTGGCAACTGCATATGCCCTACAGACTCCAAGCAAGTGGGCAAGTAGTAAACAACAAATTGCTAAAATATGTTAAGAAACGAATTTTCATTGGTATGAAGCTTTATCTATTGCTTTAATTAGGCTAAGGGTCAAGCCAAGATCAAAAAAGAAACTGAGACCATTTGAAATTCTATTGGGTAGACCCTACATGATGCAAACTGTGAATAGTGAAGCTGTAGATCAAATCAGTAATCAGTATGTGTACAATCATGTTATGGCTGTAGGAAAACAATTACAGAAAAATGCTACAGTGGTGTTAGAACACCAACCCAAGCAGCCTGATTGTAAGTTACATCCATTCAACCCTGGTGATCAGGTATATGTTAAGAATCTTTCAGGAGATCCACTACGGGAGAAGTGTGCTGATGACCACCTCCACAGCGATCCGGGTGAAAGAGAAACCCACGTGGATCCACTACTCTCGAGTCAAGAGGGTTCCGGAGGAAGCATGGACCTCAGGAGAGGAATCATCTGCTCTCAAGCCTTCTCAGTGCTGATCTTTGGACTGATAAGTACAATGGTGTTAAATCAAACTCTTGCCCAAAAATCATTATGGTCTCAGGCCTATAATGGGGTCTCTGATCTATCATTTTATTTACAACTGGATCTTCTGCCTCAGCCAGCCCAAATTAACCAATACAATGCATCTGTTATAGTCCTCCAAGGAACAAGGGTACTGAATAATTGGTAAAATCCTGGTACCCTATATGATGCAAGTGTTTTAATAAGCACAGATTAGATGGTCACCCAAAGTTGACATTACTGTGAAATGTAATTAGTGGCTGATCAGTGTTGGCACACCTTCACTCTAGATAAATCACTTTCTGTGATGTGTCAGTGGACATTCAGGGAAGGAAATATAACCAGGAGATTTCCAACCAGCAAATCTCCTGCCACCCCATTGACTAAGACCACCACCAGCTCTACAACTCCTTCTTTAACCTGTGAGAGTGTACACTCAAATGAACAGAAGCCGTTGTTAGATCCCACATATTCACTGAAGAGGGTTTGAATAAACCTTCAAGTAAACATATGAAGCATACAAAAAGATTGTCAGCCCTATATTCAGCAAAACCTTAAAGGCTGGCATGCATGGATGATGGCCAGATCCCCTCATACCTGAATTCAAAGAGATGTAACCGGATGGTTTGGCACAGGACTCGGTGTATTAAACACCATAGTTTATAAATACCGATCAAGAAGTATTAGTGAATAAACTAAGTGCTGTCACATCTGATCTAGGAAAACTCAAAGTCCCTCTTTGCTCACTTTGGCAGAAACACAATCATTGGCAGTTAGGTTGTTAACATTAGTAGCTAACCACATTGCAGGGAATTTTACCAAGATTACCGACTATGCTGGTATCATCCATAAAAGGTTTGCACTTGCAATACAATGTCTCCAAACTCAACAGTGGGTACAATCTGTAGCTGCAGGAATATTAAGAGAAGGAACTTCAGGAATACTGCCACAAGAAATAAGACCAAGCGTGGTGGCAGTTAGTGAACTTCAACATGAACAAATTGAAGCTTATGTACTCACTATCAGTGCAGTCAAAGAAAAGACCATCTTTCCTATCCTGACATTAGGAGCCATACACCAAAACATAATTATCAGACCCATAGGCCATAATGTTTGGGCAAGTTATGATCACACCAAGAAAAAGTGACAGTCAGTCAGTCAGTCCTGAGGCATGTATTCCTAAAGGACAATTAGGATATATCTGTGAAAATGCTGTAGTAGAAAATGAAGATTTATGCTTAGATACTGAAGATAGTGTGTGTACCTTTGAAATGCTTCCCCATGCTAAAACCCAATCACAAGTCTATTATGTTGGAAATGGATGTGCATGTGTTAGAATCTTTAGTGTTAATTTTACCATAGATACTTGTCATGAAGTAGTGAGTGGTACTAATTTTTTGTTTTACTAAAATAATAGGCTGTGACTTTGATTATATCATTCTCGTGACTACTAGACAACTGATTGAAGCTGATTATGCAATGTACCATGATGTGCCGAAATTACAGATAGGAATGAACATTAATCTTCTAAAGCAATGCTTAAACATCCTGATATAGAAAAACTGGTCCAGGAAGTAGACAGAACGACTAAACGAATGCTCTGGCAAGTAGAACATGACACCGAAAACGTAAAAACCGTTTTAAGCAAAGTGGAAAAAGTGGGAGAGCACCACTGGTGGGACATCTTTACAGGATACTCCCCTAGAGCATCACAAGTGTTTCACTATTTAATACATCCAATATTGGTTTTAGGAGTTGGCATGATTCTACAGTTGGTCTTAAATGCCTAGCTATGGTACAAATTAAGTACCATGGTCAAAAGGATGCAGCTAATTTGGGCAGTGATGCATACCTCTCAAAACCCATTGGAACTTGACGAAGGAATTCGTAAGTTATAAGTAAAAGGGGGGAATGAAACAGGAGGCCAGGCCCAAAAGAGTTAACTAAGAAATTTGGGCCTGCTAACAAGCTACCCACATCCAAAACGATCTGTGCTCGTTCTGTTCTACTTACTGGACCAAAGCTTAAGAGAATGGTAAAAGAACATGTAATAGGCCTTGAAGTAATAAATAAAGATGCAGTAGGATGAGGTAGACATTTGAATAGAAAAAATAGGCCAGGAGCCAGGGCTTTTTCCAAGCTTCAGTGAGCGGGTCAAGAACAATGGAAGAGAAGAAGGGTCAGGCTGAGGAAGATGAGTTTAAGCCCCCAGCCCCATGGAGGAAGAGCGGAAGTACCCTCAGGATTGAGGGCCAAGAGAAGCACCGCCCCAAGCCCCGCCTGAGCTCCACCTATACTCCGCCTAGTATTAATATGCATAGATAGATGTTGTAATCACCTGAATATGCATTTAATCACATCTGAAAATTGTATAAAAGTGTTGATTCTCTGGAAAGCCTTCGAGTAAGTTTGTCCAGCGCGAGCTGGCTTGCTCCCAATGTTGAATAAACAAATATCTTGCTGCTTAAAGATAAAAAGTCTCTGAGCAGTTTCTCAGACCGATTTTTCGGATTCACTCTCAGGCCAAAGTGAGTGCACAGACATTCGGATGGAGTGCTGACAGGGAAGTCATGAATGGATTTCTGATGTTCAGTCTACTGTTTTGAAATCAGAAAATGTGCTGTTGAAATCATCGTTAGCCTTTGAGAGGGAAACAGGAGAAAAATAGGATAAACTTCTTGCTAAAAATGAGCTGCTTCAAACTGAGGTTGACCACCTTCAAAGTCTTGTTAAAATTTGGATGATTCTGAAACAGTCAGCTCACCGATTACCCCCATCAATACTAGACAGTGCCCACAGTATAAAGGCATAAAGCCCTCCCAGCCCCTCCAGGAGCCCTCAAATCCCATCCCGGTCCCACAGGACACTCCCAACTTCCCCTCAAACCCTCCCAGGCCCCCAGACTGCCTCCCAGACCCACAAAAGCCCACAAGATGCCCCCAAACCCCTCCCAGTCACCTCCAGCCCTCCCAGGATCCCTCAAACCCTCTCCCAGTGGCCCCCTTCCCCTCGAGGACACCCCCAAACTCTCTCCCAGTCCCTTCCCACACCCCCAACGATTCCCCAAAACCCCTCACAGTCACCCCAAGCTCCCCAACCTCCCTCCCAACCCCCCAAGCTCCCCCAAACCCCTTCCCACTTACCTCCACGACCCTCAATCCCTTCTCAGCCTCCCCATTGCTTCCCAAACCCCCTCCCAGTTGCCGGCCCGTCCCCCAGGCTCGGGTGAGGAGGTGCCCCAGGCTGACGGGCCCGCCCTGCCAGGGGGCGGTTCCAGCAGCACGTCGGGAGCCACCCCGGGCCCCGAAAGCTCCCACCCGCCCTGGAGCCACCTCAGCTGCCCCTGCAGGAGAGAAATCCAGGCTGGAGCAGAGCGGGGGGCAGGGCCGGGCTGGGTCCTCGATGGACGAGGGCACTGAGAGAGCAGGGGAGAGACCGGGATGGCTGAGGGGGCACTGGGAGGGAGGGAAGACACTGGGATGGGCTGAGGGGGCACTGGGAGAGAGGGGAGACACTGGGATGGGCTGAGAGGGCACTGGGAGAGAGAGGGGAAAGGTTTTTGCCCCTTTCCTGGGCACTGGAACACCCTCTGCACCCCCGTTCCCGGCCATGCCGGCTCTCCTTCCCCCACAAGCCATGAACAGGTTTTGGGGCTCCCTCGTGGGTTGCAGCCAATAGAACGGCTCTGCTGGAATGACGTCATTGTCAAATTCTGCCCCACCCCTCTCCTGGCGCCGGTGAGTCATCCAATAGAACGTCGATACTTCCGCGGGGAGGGGAGGATCGCGATTGAACCCGATTGGTCCCGATCGATCCCGACCCCAGGGTCTCCCCCCGCCGGGACGTTTTTCACATGCAGCCCCAACAAGGTCATGGTGGTGTCGGGTGAGTTCGGGGGGACCGGGGGCTCCTGGTGACCCCTCCGAATCTCCCTCAAGACTCTCGGGATCCGCCCAGATCCCCCCCAAAACTCCAGGGGACCCTCCGAAAGCCCCCCCTCCTGGGGGCCGCCCCTCTGCCTTTCCCCCTCCTCCCCCAAATCTCCTGTGAGTCCCCTTAACCCTTGAAAATCTCCTGGGACCACCTCACACCCCCAAACTCCCTCCTGGGGACCCCCAAACCCTCTTCAGGACTCGTGGGCCCCTCCCGACCCCCTCCTAGAATCTTTTGGGTCTCCCCAACCCGTCCATTTTTCCCCCCCGGACTGCTGGGGGTCAACCCCCCCAAGAAACTACTGGGAACCCCGCAGTGTCCCACCACGAGATTCCTGGGTCCCTCCCCCCCCAACCCCCTGTGGCTGCCCCCATCCTTTCCCCCCCTCAAAAATACTCTTGGGGGTCCCCCAATGTCCCCCCCAGTCCCCATCCTGCCGGGGATGGATTTGGGGGGACCTCCTTCCCCTTCCCTCTGGCCCGAAGGCCAATGCCCTCCCTGTCCTTCTTCCTTCACCCCCAGGCAGAAAAGAGAAGAGAAACAGCCAGTTGGCCCTGGCAGGTGTGGGTGTGTGCAGGCTGTGGTTGAGTGGTTGAGAAGGGAGAGCAGGGGGCTGGTGTTTGGGCAGAGTCCAGCAGGTGATGTCTTTCATGTCTGGCAAGGCAAGGCAAAGAGGAGCTTCTGTGCTGATGCTGTCACTTGTTTTTTGTGTCTGTTGGAACTGGAGCAAGGATGTTTGTCCGGGAAAAGTGCTGCCCTACTCCACGTGGCCCCTTCCCCCCCTTCCCCCACATGTTCTTTCTATTTTACCAGCAGTCCTTGGTTGGCTCCACGACCATCCAGCTGTCAGTGTTCACGACATACCCATCAGCCCCTTCTCTTCTGGGCTCCTACACCTGCCAACCCTAAGCTGCTCCTAAGTTCTCTTGCTGTCAGTTCATAAAGAGGTCTTGTCAAGTGTTACTGACTTAGAAACTAAACCTTGACATCTTTGTCTTTGCAAAAGACGTGTGGGAAAGGGCAGTGCTGGTGCAAAGCAGTGTTTTGAGCTTCACTTTGGGTGATTGGCAGCTTCCTCTGCATCACCCATGCACCCTGGGTTTCTTTGAAAAGTACTTTTCACTCCAAATGTGACACCACATTAGCCTGTAGGACATCCTGTCCTCAAATGGATAACTGTAAATATTAATAATAAAGAAGTGACCCCCTCCATTATTCAAGAAAAGCTTGTATCTCTGTACTAAAGCATCCAAGGGTCATGTCCCCCAGTTTTCTATCTGACAAGGGTTTGGAGGAGCTGCTTTGTGCAGGGAACCCTTGGGGGCCCCTTGCAGATGGGTGGGGCTGCACTCTGGGGGTGTGGGGCTTTGGTTCTTTGGTTGCCAGGGGCCACTGTGAGTCACTGAGCCGGGGTGGGGACAGAGGGCAGGGCTGGCTGGGACAGGCTGTGGCGCCTGTGACATAAAAGGGAAGTGTCCCCACGGGGCAGCTCTGCAGGGCCCATCAGGGGATGCTGCCCAGTGCAGCCTGTGCTGTGGGGAGCGCGCACACAGGGAGAGGCTGGGCCGGACGAGGGTCGGGGCAGCAAGGCCGCCCCAGGGAGTGGGTTCTGCCCCTGCCTGCAGGGCCCAGCCCCTGGCAGGAGCGCCTTGGGCAGG
>NW_020885845.1:0-5687 GCF_003945725.1 Corapipo altera
CCCCCCCCTTTGTGGACCCCAGATCCTAACCTGGAGCTGTTGGAATTTCAGGGATTAGGGGGGAATCTCTTCCCAAAAAACCCCGTTGGCACCGGGACGAGCTCGGAAAACCGGGATAAGATGCAGGAGAGCTACGAGAGCGTCATTTCCTTGGGTGAGGCTCCTGAATCCCTTCTTTTCTCCCTAATTTCGGATCGTTTCCAATAAATAAAATCCCATGAGGGGGATTTAATTGGTGGGTGAATTTTAATGACGGAAAACCACTGAAAATCCCCAGAAATCCACCAAAATTGAACCTGGGAAAAGCGGGAATGCCGCCATTGACGGCCATGGTGGTGTTGGGATTTTTTTGGGGTGAAAAGACCTAAAATCGGTGTCCAAATGTCCCCCCCAGCCGAGGAAATCGCCATCAGTTGGCCGCGAATCACCGCCTTCGCCGAGTCCCACCGGAGACGCGGCCTCGGGGCCGGTGAGTCCAGTGAGGGGGAGATGTTGGCCAAGGCGGGGTGGGGGAGCCCGAAATCCAGGAGGGGGGTGGGAATTGGGGCTGTGGTTGACCAAGTTGACCAAGTTGACCAAGGAGATGTTTTGGAAGAGCCCAAAACCCATGAAGGGGGTGGATTTGGGGCGCTGACGGACCCTCCCCCCCCATTTTTGTCCTGGCAGACGACGGTTTGTTGACCGACAACGAGGAGGAGGAGCCTCCCCCGGGTGAGTTGGAGAAGGTGGACGCCGCGGCCGCCGCGGCCTCGGCAGCCAAACCCAAGCCGGTGACCAACCCACCCAACGCCGAGGGCTCCAAACCCGGCGAGGCCCCCCAGAAACCCGACCCCCAGCCCCGCAAAGCCGCAGGGAAGCGCCAGAGCAAGTCGGGACCCCGCGGCTTCAAGAAGTTCCCGCCGCGGAGCCTCCTGGGCCACGGGCGGTGCCACGACTGTGGCAAAGCTTTGGCGTTCGGCTCCACCTTCCCCAAGCGCCGGCGCGGGACGGAACGGCCCCACAAGTGCCCGGAGTGCGGGAAGTGCTTCCGGCTGAGCTCCACCCTCATCACCCACCAGCGGCGCCACACCGGCGACAAACCCTACAAGTGCCCCGACTGCGGCAAGACCTTCAGCGTCGGCTCGGCCTTCATCCAGCACCAGCGCGTCCACGCCGGCACCGGTGCAGCACCCTGCCAGTGCGGCGTCTGCGGCAAGAGCTTCCCGGCCAGCGCCGGGCTGGTGAAGCACCAGAAGCTCCACCTGGAGGAGAAGCCCTACAAATGTGGTGACTGTGGCAAGGGCTTCAACTGGAACTCCCACCTGGAGCGGCACCGGCGCATCCACACCGGCGAGAAGCCCTACGCCTGCCCCGAGTGCGGCAAGAGCTTCAGCTGGAGCTCCCACCTTGACCGGCACCGCCGCACCCACGCTGCCACCCGTGGGGACCCCTCGTGCCGCTGCGCCGACTGCGGCGACGAGCCAGAGCTGCCGGAGCGTGGGAAGGGCTCGGCGGCCAAGTCGGCGGCGTTGGCCAAGCGCCGGCACGGCGGCACCGCTCCTGAGAAGCCCTACAAGTGTGGGGAGTGCGGGAAGGGCTTCGGCGCCGACGCGGCGCTGGCGAAGCACCGGCAGAGCCACGCCGGCACTGCCAAGCCCTACGAGTGCGGGGAGTGCGGGAAGAGCTTTGCCTGGAGCTCCCACCTCGACCGGCACCGGCGCATCCACATGGGCGAGAAGCCGTTCCGCTGCGGCGACTGCGGCAAGAGCTTCTCCCAGAGCTCCCACCTGGAGCGGCACCAGCGTGTCCACACTGGCGCCGAGCAGCCACGCCGGTGCTGCGACTGCGGGAAGAACTTCCTGGCATCACCCGCCAAGCGCCGGCGGCTCTTGGGCGGCACCGAAAGACCCTCCAAGTGCGGCGAGTGCGGGAAGAGCTTCCCGTGGGCTCCGCGGGCGGCGCCGGAGAGGAGCCACAAGTGCAGCGAGTGCGGGAAGAGCTTCTTGGCGCGGGCGGAGGGCGCGGTGAGGCACCAGGGCACGCAGACCGGCGAGAAGCCGTATGCCTGCCCCGAGTGCGGGAAGAGCTTCGGGCAGAACTCGGCGCTGGTGAAGCACCGGCGGATGCACACGGGGGAGAAGCCCTACGAGTGCGGGGACTGCGGGAAGAGCTTCGGCGTCCGCTCCAACCTCATCAAGCACCAACGGACGCACCTCGGCGAGAAGCCCTACAAGTGCCCCGAGTGTGGCAAGGGCTTCATCCAGAAGTCCGACCTCACCAAGCACCGGCGGATGCACACCGGGGAGAAGCCCTACGAGTGCAACGTGTGCGGGAAGTGCTTCAGCGTCTCCTCCAACCTCATCAAGCACCAGCGCATCCACCTGGGCGAGAAGCCCTACCAGTGCTCCGAGTGCGGCAAGAGCTTCATCCAGCGCTCCGAGCTCACCATCCACCAGCGCGTGCACACCGGCGAGAAGCCCTACAAGTGCTCGGAGTGCGGGAAGTGCTTCAGCCGCAGCTCCCACCTCAACCGGCACCAGCGAACCCACGGCGGGGACAAGCCCAAGGCGGTGGCAGCCACCGGTGGCACCGCCGTGGCCTCCGAGATGCCGCCGCCGCCGCCGGGCTCCGGGGCCTTCCCCGGTGCCGCCTTCCCGGCCCCGGTGGCCTCGCTGGGGTCGTTCCCGGCGTCGCCCTCGGCGCTCCCTGTGCCGGCGCTCTCCGGCCCGGCCCTGGAGCTGCCCTGGGCGCTCTCGTTCCCCGGCCGCGCCTTCGCCCACCCGTCGTTCGCCCCGGCCCCGCCCGCGGGCGCCCAGACCCCCTCACTCATCAACTGAGGCTCCGCCCACCCACCCAGTGCTCCCAGTGCTCCCAGTTACCTCCCGGTGCTCCCAGTGCCCAACTGGGATGGGTTGGATGCAGAGACCCAGCATTGAGTCTCGTTGACTCATGGTTGGGTCTCGTTGACCCATCGTTGGAGCTTCTTCCAACCTGGAGCCCTTCGACCTTCCGGGCTAATTAATGACATCATTAATTAGGGGATGGGGAACTCCCCCTCATTCCATGGCTCCACCCACCTCCCCAGTGCTCCCAGTGCCCAACTGGGGCCGGTTGATCCCCCCCATTCCCACCCCAGCCCCCCCACCCTGGATTCCCCTCCGACGTTTCCCCTGGGATGAGGATCTGGCCCCATCCCGGTTTCTCCCTCTGATCCCACCTCGCAGGATTTTTTCCCACATTTTTGCATCATGTTGTGCCCACCCGGGAGCTTCCCTGAGGAATTCTGGGATATTCCGCATTTCCCATCTCTCCCTCTGATCCCACATTATCCCAAATGGAGCCGGTTGGGCTTTTCCTCTTTTAATTTTAACCATTTTTTGTCCTTTTTGGACAAAAACCCCTAACTTTTGGGGCAAAATCAGTGATTTGGTGACGTTGTTTTCCAAGCACTTCAGGGAATATTTTGGGAATTTTGGGTGGGTTGTTTTTTTTTCCTTTTCCATGTGGAATTTGGGACAACTTCGGTGTGTTTGTGGTGAGTTTTTTTATGGCTTTTCCTTAATTTTTTGGGGTTGTTTTTCGGGATTTAACGTCTTTCGGTACAAGCAGGAAAAAGTGGGAAAAGTGGTACTTTTTTGCTGCCTAAAATTCTGATTTTTCCCAGTTTCCCGAGGAAAAAATGGGAAATGGAAGAAAACAAATGAGGAAAAAATCAAAAAGCTTCAAAAAACACTAAAAAAAGTGAAAAAATTAATGAAAAATGAAGAAAAACATCAAGAAATAGAGGAAAAAATAAAGAATTGAGGCTCAAAATGACTCTTAGTTTGTCCCAAAAGGGGATTAAAAGCTGGAAAAAGACTTTTGAAAAAGTCGGGAATTGCCAAAAACTTTGGAGTTGGGAAAATTCAAAGTGGAAATGAAATAATGGAGGAGATGCCACGGGAAGGACTCCTCATGTTTGTGGAAAAATGAGGAAAATATCAAAATACAGGAAAAAAATGTGCTAATGAGGCATCTCGGGGCTCAGTGGCCCCGATCTGGGCCAAATTATCCCCAAAATTCAGGGCAATTACCCCAAAATTCCAGGGTTTGGTGGTTTGGGAACCTCCGGAACCACCAGGGGTGGGGTGGGACCATCCCAAAATTCTGGAGGAAGAGGAAGGAACGGGATGAAACCAAGAACTTCCCTGGGAGCTCCAACAGGATGGAATTTTCGGAGGACACTTGACCCCAAAAAGGTCAAAAATGAGCCCCAAAAGCTCCGAACCCGAGGATATTTGGGGGGGGAGCACCCCCAAACTGTGATTTCCGTGGAATTTCGCCCCTTCCTGGTGTTTCCGGTGTCGTTGCGTCGCGGATTCCGGTCGGTGTCATTCCCGGTGTTGGGAATTGCTTCCTTTCCATGAGTAGTAATAAATTAGAGTTAGCAATTCCCAGTTATTCCCAGTTTTTCCTCGGAATGGTTTCAAAGCACCTCGAAATCCCGTTTTTCATGGTTTTCCCAACCCCCTCCCTTGTGGAAGGGCTTCCAGATCCACATCCTGGAGCATCTCCAGGGATGGAGCAGCTCCAGGAAGCCCCTTCCCAACCTTTTCCCATCCTGGAATAGTTCCAGTTGGATGGAATCCATAGGGATCATTCCTCATGGGAAGGATCCCCAAAAAAACCCAAGGGATTTTTAAGGATTTTCCAGTTTTTCCACCGCCGGGATCTGGTGGCGCTCAAGGGTCTTTTTTCCAGGACACCCCCCCCACGAGTTTCGGGATCAAAGTTTGATCCCAAAATTTTGATCCCAAACCTCGATCCCAAAATTTCACACCCCCTTCCCGTTTCCCTCCTTGTTTGTTTTTTTTTTCGGGACGATCCCACAAAAGAATCCACGGATTCCCTTTCGGGAAATTTGGGATTTCCAGGGAAAAACCGGGATACTCTGTGTCCTCCCCCCCCGCCCCGCCCCGATCCAGCATCCCTGGGAATTCCAGGAGTCCTTTTCCCGGTTCCCGGCGCCGTTTCCCGCCCGGATCCTTCCGGGAGGACACAGGAAAGGGCCGATCCAGGCGGGAGGAAGAGGAGGGGGAAAAGGGGGGGGGGGGGGCGAAAGGAGAGGCCGGGAATGGTTTTCCCGAAGCCGGGAATGTGTTTCCCGGTCCCGGGACTGATTTTTCCCTGTCCCAGGAATGTTTTTCCCGGTCCTAGGGATGTTTATCCTGGTCCCGGGAGTGGTTTTCCCGGTCGTGGGAATGTTTTCCCGGTCCCGGCGATGCTCCGCTCGATCCCGGGAATGTTGTTCAGGTCCCGGGAGTGGTTTTCCCGGTCCTGGGAATCTTTTATCCCGGTCCGGGAGATGCTCTAATCGGTTCCGGGAGCGACTTTCCGGGCGCTGGGAATGTTGTCCTGGTCCCGGGAATGTTCATCCCGGTCCCGGGGAGGCTCTGCCCGGTCTGGGAATGCTTTTTCTCATCCCGGGAATGTTTATCCCCGTCCCAGGGGTGATTTTTTTCTCCGTCTCAGGAATGTTCATTCTGGTCCCGGGGATGATTTACCCTGTCCCGGGAATGTTTATCCCGGTCTGGGAATGCTTTTCCCGGTCCTAGGCGTGATTTTCCCAATCCCTGAAAAAAAAAGAGGGAGAAAAGAAAAAAAAAGGGGGGGAGAGAAAAGACCAAAAAAGGGGCGGAAAAAAAACCACAAAAAAAAAAAAAAAAAAA
>NW_020885845.1:5787-9058 GCF_003945725.1 Corapipo altera
AAAAAAAAAAAAAAAAAAAAAAAAAGAGGGAAAAGAAAAAGGAGAAGAACATTAAAAAAAGGGGAAAACACCAAAAATATTGGGAAAAACGTAAATAAAAGGAGGAAAACACACAAAAAAGGGGGAGAATAAAAAAAAAAAAAAAAAAAAAAAAAGGAAAACCAGCAAAAATAAAGAGGGTTCGTCCCAAAAGTGTCCGTGTGGGGAGGGAGAAGTGCTTTGGGAATGCCGGGAATGGCGAGAGAAGGACCCACAGAATTACAACAATAACCATTTTTATTGATATTAAGAATATTCGGGGCCGGTTTTTCCAGCCCCTCCTCGTTCCCAGGTGCCGGAATCTCATCCCAGGGGGGTGGGGAGTGGGTTTTTTTTGGGATCAAGTCCCTGGAGGGACCCCCGGGGCTGCCTCGAACCCGGGAATTCTCATCACAGCCCCCCCACCCGATCCCAAAAATTCCCGACCCCCCCTTTAGTGCAATTCGGCTCCTGACGCGGCTTCTGCTGGGAAAAGGGGGGATTTCTCCCCAGAAAAGCTGGAATTCCACGGGAATGGGGTTAAAGGAGGGTCCCTACCCCCACTCAGGGTGTTCCCAGCTCATCCCAGTGACGGGAATATGGAATTCTGTGGGATTTGGATCCGCCTCCCCCTCCTCAATTCACCCATCAAATTTTTGGGGTGAATCCCCAAATCCATCAAAGTCCAGAGATTTATTCCACCCCTTCCCCCCCAAAATTCCCCAAAACTCCCAAATTCCAGGATTTTAACCCCAAAGCTTCCCAAATTTTGGGGATAACCCCCCAAATTTCAGGGATTTATCCCAACCACCCACAAATTCCAAGAGTTCAATCCCCCAAACTTCCCAAATTCCAAGAGTTTAACCCCAAATCCCTCAAAATTTTAGGTGATGAATCCCCCAAACTCCAGGGATGTAATCCCAGAACTCCCCAACTTTGGGAAAATCCCCCAAATCCCCAAAAGTTTCAGGATGTGAACCCCAAAAGCACCCAAATTCCAAGGGTTTATCCCCAACCTCCCCAAAATTCCAGGGATTTAAAGACACACACAAGCCCCAATTCCCAGGATTTAACCCTAAAATCCTCCAAATTCCAGGAGTTTAACCCCAAATGCCCCCAAATTTCAGGAATTTATCCCCTAAACCCCCCAGATTCCAGAAGGTCGCCCCCAGGATCCCAAATCCAGGCACCGACACCGTCCAAGAGGCTCTTCCAAGCCTCATCCAGGAATTCCACGGGACATGATGGCACCACCCACCAATCCCAGGATTTTTTGGGATTCCCTGGGATTGATGTCAATTTTTGGGTGCATTTTGGGTAGATCTGGGGGAATTTTGGGAAATTTGGGGGAATTCTGGTAGATTTTGGGTGGATTTTTGTGGAAATTTTGCTGGAATTTTTTGTGGAAGTATGGAGAATTTTGGGGGAATTTTGGCAGAGTTTGGGGGGAAAATTTGTGTGGATTTTGGGGGGAATTTTGGGGAACTTCTGCTGGATTCTGTGCAGATTTGGGGAATTTTGGGGTGAATTTGGGGGGAATTTTATGTGGATTTTTGTGGGATTTGGGGTGAATTTTGTGGGAATTTTGGGTGGATTGGGGAGGAATTTTGGGCTAACTCGGGGTGGATTTGGGGGGAATTTTAGGTGGATTTTGGTGGCAGAATTTGGGGGTGATTTTGGGGTAGATTTGGGCGGATTTGGGGAAGATTTTGGTGGAATTTCAGGTGGATTTGGGGGGGAACTTTGGCTGGATTTTTGCGGGATTTCAGGTAAGTTTGGGGGGATTTTTTTGTGGAATTCTGGACCAGTCTTGGGTGAATTTGCGGGGATTTTGGGGGAATTTGGGGTGGATTCTGTGGGATTTCGGAGGTGTTCGGGCGAACTCGGGGAGGGTTTCTGTGGGATTTGGGGAATTTCTGGGGGGGGCTTTGGGACAACTCTGAGAAACTCGGTGGAATTCCCGGTGCCTTTCGAGTGCGTTGGGGGCGGGGATTCCCGGGAATTCGGGGTCAGAGGCTGACGCTCCGGTGGTGCCGGAGGCTCCGGCGCCGCTCCCGCTCCCCGGGCTCGTCGCTCCCCAGGCTGGCGGCGTCCGAGATTCCCACCAAGTGTTCCACGGAGTCGAACTTCTGCAGGTCGGAGGCGACGGTCTGGAGGCTGAGCACGGACAGGGAGTCTCCGGCCGGACACTCCGCCCCCAAATCCGCCCCCCGTGACTCCGGGCTGGAGTGCCGGGGGCTGCTCTCGGCTCCCACCGGGGATTCCCGGCGCTGCAGGAGCCTCTGGAGCCGCCGGGCGTGGATCTGCTCGCTGATCTGCTCCAGGTTCCGCAGGGCCACCGAGTAGCGCGTCTTGGCCTGGGAGACGCGGCTCTCCAGGGCCGTCACCTTGGATTTGTGCTCCTGGGAGGGGGGGAGAGGGACGGAGGGATCAGCGGGAGGGGCCGGGGAATTCTTTGGAACCCCTGAAAAATCAGCGGTGATCCCCAAAAAATCGGGTGTGATCCCTAAAAGCAGGTTACGATCACTAAAAAATTGGTTCTGATTCCTAAAAAATTGGTTCTAATTCCCAGATCTGGTGGAACTGGAGCTCCCAGTCCCTCTCCCAGCGCTCCCAGTCCCTCTCCCAGCATTTCCAGTCCCTCTCCCAGCATTCCCAGCCCCTCTCCCAGCGCTCCCAATGACCTCGAGGATCTGGTTGAACTGGGCCTTGAGCTCGAAGTAGGGTTTGCTGCGCAGGATGACGCGTTTCAGGGACTTCTGGAGCGCCTGGACCTCGGCCTCGGCCTCCTGGCACAGCCGCGTCACCCGCTGGTGCTCCCGCTCGCTCCGCACCCGCTCCTCCTCCGCCTCGTTCACCTGCAATCCCACGGGAATTCCACAGGGAGTTACACAGGGAACGACCCGGCGGGAATGAGGGAATCGCCCCAAATCCCCTCGGGAACGGGGGATATCCTGGCACGGCCGCGTCACCCACTCCTCCTCCGCCTTGTTCACCTGCAGTGCCGTGGGAATTCTGTGGGAATTCCACAGGGAATTCCACAGGGAATTCCACAGGGAACGAGGGGGAGACGGAGAATCCTGGTGGAAAGGAGGGAGTAGCCCCAAATCCCCGATGGGGCAAGGCCCAAAGAGATCCCCAGGGCCAGCGGATCCCACGGAAAAACACTCCTGGGGAAGGGGCCACATCCTGATCTCCCCCTGGCGCTGATCCCACAGAACTCCCCCGGGGAAGGGGCCGTTATCCCAAACTC
>NW_020885846.1:0-9056 GCF_003945725.1 Corapipo altera
GCAGAGGAGCTGCTCCTGGGCACAGCTGTCTCTCGGCAGTGCTGGTCACTTACCAGGAACTCCTTGGAAAGGGCTAAACCGCGATTCTTAAATTGCTCTTAGAGACACACTCTGCCTAATTCTAGACCCTAACCCTAACGCTCACCCTAACCCTAACCATAACCCTAATCCTAACCCTAACGCTCACCCTAATCCTAACCTTAACCCTTGCTAACCCAAACCCTAACCCTAATCCTAACCTTAACTAACCCTAACCCTAACCCTCACCCTAACCCTAATCGTAACCCTAATCCTTATCCTAACCCTAACCCTAACCCTAACCCTAACTCTAACCCTAACCCTAACCCTAAGCTTAACCCTCCTCTCCCTTGCGACGTGCCTGCAACAGCACTGACCCCGGGGTGGTAACGGGCTTGTTGCAGCGGCCACGGTGTTAGACAGTGCAGTGGGGGGGTTGTCTCTGTTATCCCTGTTTTACACCCCGCCAAACCCCACTCCACGGAACGTGTCCGTCTGCAGCTGTTTCTTCCCACCTATGTATCGTTCTTTCTCACCAGACCATGTAGCTAGCCTGTGACATAAGGAGAGCAAGGGTAATTTGACTTCTCTTCCTGATTTTTCTCTGAATGATCCCAACCTGTATTCCCCCTCCTCCCCCTCCCTCCGTCCCTCTCCCCCATCTTCCGACAAATGCTACTCAAACCTCCCTTAATGAAGCAACACTTGCTTCCAGGAGGGGTTGAGTGCATAAGAGAAACAGGAGACGCAGAGGGTGAGAAGAGGTGAAGATGGGAAGACAAAATGCAGGAGTGGTTTTGTTGCTGTTATGACAAATAGAGTGTCCTTGCTCTATGAAAAAGGTTGGCAATTTCCAAGGTAATATCCTGTCCATTCCCATCGTATTTGTCTTTTGCATGGAGAGTTATACAAGATTTACAAGTTAATATCACCAAATATTCCTTAAATTCCCTTTAAGTTATGAGACTGATGAGAACTACACAACCAATAACAACTTATGATGTGTGTGTGAATGATGGATGACTGCGGTGGCAACCTATGTATAATTGGAAAAAGATTGTGTGAAAGAGAAAAGCTACATGAATGTGTAACTGTGTAAACTTATAAATACTTTCTGCAGTGTTGGAGAAGGAGAAAGTGACTGACAGAAATATCCAGCATGGAGGAAAATCTATGATCCTTGAGATGACACTTTAATGCATGAATGGACACTTAAACATCAAAAGGACATTCATATACCGAATATGACTATCACCGGACTGACTGTTTTCCCTGTTTCACCCCCGTTACACCCCAGTTTATTTTTATATGGTTGTGAAGCTCTCTGTACCCCAGGTTGTTGTTTGAAAATTTGTTTCCTCCATATTGTCTTCTCCCTCCCTCACAAGTTTTCCCACCAAAACTTGTTTATCTCCTTGTCCTCCCCTGCTTTCCCTCTCCTCTGCCTGTGATTGGTTACTGTTTGGTGCAGTGCAGAGGTAGCTCCTATTGGTCCATTCCCCCAGAGACATCCAAGCTCTGCCCACCTTTACCCTGTTACCCTATCCCAAGAGTCCCTAAGTTGTCAATCCTTTTCTCCTCATCCTGAGTCCAACCCCTCTTCCAACCCTATATAAGTCCTTGTTTGTCCCAATAAAGTTGGCATTGCTGCACCAGACCTCAACTGTGTCAGAACCCTGATTGCAGTGCCAGGTCCCATTTCCCTTTCCCCTGCGGGCTGTGGCACTGCCAGTATCAAGATTTTACAGAGATGTGTAACATGATTCTGTTGAAGCATAGTGAGTCCTTATTCTGGATGGTATAAGAATTCTTCAAATTCCCTCCATGAGTAATTCCACTCTTATGAAAACTGGTGAGGTTTTAGTTATTTCAAGACCAGTCCTGTCTGGCTAGCCATATGATCAAGACTGAAGTTAAATAAGAGGTTCTTACACAAATTTGGTGTTCTATTTCAGCCTTGTTTCAGAGGTTTATAAAGGTTAAATCTCAGGTGGAGCCTTTCCATTGGTGCTGTTCTTTTTTCATGTGTCATGCTGCCCATGAGCTGTAGCTGTGTGGGTTCTGCAGGAGGCAGAGTCGTTTGAGTTTTTCTGTGTTTTCCAGGGTTTAAATCAAGGGTTGTTTTTGTTGTTGCCCTGCTCAAGCAGAACCTGTTGCGGGGGGGCCCTGGAGACTGTCAGGGCCATCCTGCGTCCTTCCTCAGAAGCATCAACAGCGTTATAGATACTGGGTCTCTAGGCCTCCTGATTGGAGACCAGAGTACAGTAGTTATGTTGATCAGTGTGCCCAGGTATGCAACATAGTTTCAGGGACTCCTCGTGTCTTCTCTTTGGGGCTCCTTTCATGTGGCAGCAGGTGGCAATATTCATCGTAAAACAGCTAGTCCTTCATCCTTGGCATGTGCCCTGCCCATTGCAGCTGTGTTTTCATAAAAATGTCCTCAATGCTTGTGACTGTTGCTTGTTCTATACCATACGTATCGATCACATAATCTGACTGGTGGATGTTTAGCATTGTACGAAGGCAATGTGGGTTAAGTGCCTTGTTAATCAGCCATTCCAGTAGCACAATTGAGGGATTTGGGGATTTTTTTTCATGTTGCAGCCATTGGTGCTAACTATATGAGGTAGATTTGTGCTATGGTCTCCACACCTTTTCCTTCAGTGACAATTCCTAAAGGGACACGAATAGCTCAACTTGTATCTTTTCTGAGTTGTGTTCTCCAAACAGAGCCTCGTGAGCGTCGAGATGGAGGATTTGGTTCTACTGATGCACCAAGTCTTTGGATCAGTGGAGATCTCTGCTCAATGTCCACAGCTGACCTGCACTCTCTACAATACTTGAAGTTTGCTGTCAGTTGTCCAGGTGGAGGAACTTCTGCATTCGGGACCTGACGTAACTATCATTGCACGGATATCCTGGCCGGCCTCCTGGTCTGTGGTCAAGCCAGGGGTTTGGGTTTTGAGAGGAGGAGGTACTGCTCAAAATTTTCTCTAACAACGTACCTATCCTGTGTGACTTCAGCAGTGGTTCATACCTATAGAACAGCTGTTGGTCCTGTAACAGCTTGTTAAAGAGTAGCTTGATGCTGATCACACCTGTACTAGGAGGGTTGGAGGTGACTGGGAGGGATTTGGGGGCATCTCGTGGGCTTTTTTGGGTCTGGGAGGCAGTCTGGGGTCCTCAGAAGGTTTGAGGGGAAGTTGGGAGTGTCCTGTGGGACCGGGATGGGATTTGAGGGCTCCTGGAGGAGCTGGGAGGGCTTCATGACTTTATACTGCGGGCATTGTGTAGTATTGATCGGGGTGATCGGTGAGTTGAGTGTTTCATAATCATCCAAATTTTAACAAGACTCTGAAGGTGGTCAACCTCAGTTTGAAACAGCTCATTTTTAGCAACAAGTTTATCCAATTTTTCTCCTGTTTCCCTCTCAAAGGCTAACGATGACTTCAACACCACATTTTCTGATTTCAAAACAGTAGACTCAACATCAGAAATCCATTCATGACTTCCCTGTGAGTACGCCATGTGAATGTCTGTGCACTCCCTTTGGCCTGAGAGAAACCTACATGTTTGCAGAGCACTGACAGAACAACTTTTCTTTTTGCAGGTGGAAAAGGGCAGATAAAGAAAAAACAGATGGGTCCAGCAGAAGTGATGCTACTTCTGTCAAAAGCAGAGCAGAGGTCGAAAGAACTTTAGGAAGTTGCTTGAAGAAGCACTGTGCATTCCAAGTTACAGATCAACGGTCTCAGTGACTTGTCCAACATGGGAGTTCCTTTTCCACTTCTCAACCCCCAGATTCCTCAGGAGTAGGAAACTGAAAACACTGACTCAGAAAAGCTCCTTTTCTTCCTAATAATTGTGTTTTGTCCTTCCCATTTGACAGTGCTCTTGCAAATATGCTGGGGTGATCTGGATCTGGGAGCAGCCCTGACCTCCCACAGTAATCATCCAACGGCAGGAAGACCCTGCCTGGTTCCTGCTGGGGTTCTCGCCATCCACCGGCAGCTTCTCGTTGCAGAGTTGTGGGCAACTCCCCAGGCAGGATGAGACCTGACCCCAGCAGGCAGCAAAGTCTCTGCCCTGACACGAAGAACCCCGGAGCACAGGGTCCCTGCTCTGCAGGACAGCCCCGGGCCCCCACCTTCCCACCCCGCAGCCATCCCTGGGAGAAGGAGTCCACCTGCGCTGTCCCTCTGACGGTGCTGAAGGGAAGTCCTGCCCTGGAGAACATCCTCCTCCTGTGCAACAGAGAAACTGGGAGAGTCCTGACAGATGTGCAAGGCTGTGGGTTGTGGTAGCTTTAGGAGATTCTTCCAGGAACACAAGCGACATTGCCCTGCACCTGTAGACTCACTCTGCAGAGGAGTGTGAAGCTGTGTCCCCAAGAGAAGTCTCAGCTGAACACCTCCCATCTTTCCGCTGCCTTTAACCTCCCTCTGCCTTGCTTCTCTTCTGTTGTGGCTACAGGCAGTGGCCTCGGCCCCACTGGGCTGTGCAGAGGAGCTGCTCCTGGCAGCACTCAGCATGTCAAACGTAGAAAGAAGACCTCAAATAAGACAAAAATATCCGGATGCTTGATCTGGTGCTTTTCTGAAGACTTACCTGTCACTGTGAGTCCCCCACAAATTTGGCATCTCCCAATACTCTCCTAATGCTCTTCCAGCACCCAACAGTCCTCTATTTCCCTCCTTCTCTCTCAAAATAAAATTCCACCTCTTTTACTGTAGCATGATTCTCTCTCGACCGGTGTCCCCGGTGATGTCACCAATGTTTTTGTGATGTCCCTGATGTCCCCAGGGGTGGCACCCGTGTCCTCAAAGTTGTCACCAATGTCTTTGTGATGTCACTTTTATCTCCGGGGTGGCACCCTTGTCCTCAATGATGTCACCAATGTCCCTGTGTCTTTGCTGGCATCTTTGATCTGAAAGGAATGTTTGTCCATATGGAATTTTGGGACTCAGGCAGGTCGAATAAGTGAAGGGCTGAAAAAAGCAAACAACAGCCCTTGTCCCCAGCAAAGAAAGCCTGGAAACTTTTGTTTTTTGGTGCACTTGGTGGGCTAGGCTGGGTGCTCCATGGGTAGCAAAAGCTTTCTGTCCTGGCATATTTGTTATGAGAGGAATCTTCCTCCATATACAATTTTTGGAGTCAGGCTGACAGTTTCAGCGCAGGGCTGAAAAAAGCAAACAACAGCCCATCTCCCCAGGAAATGAATACTGGAAGTTTTGGTTTCATGGTGCGGTTGGTGGGCTAGGCTGGGCACTCCATGAGCAGCAAGAGTTTTCTGTGCTGGCACCTTTGGTGTGGGAGGAATCTTTGTATGCAATTTTGGGAGTGGGGTCAGAAGTTTGAGGCAGATCTGAAAAAAGCAAACAACAGCCCTTATCACCAGGAAAGAAATCCTGGAAGTTTTGGCCTTGTGATTCAGTTTTTCAGTCAGCCTGGATACTCCATGGGCAGCAAGAGCTTTCTCTCCATGTACTTTTGGTGTGGGAGGAATCTTCGTACGTATGCAATTTTGGGAGTCAGGCTGACAGTTGGGAGGCATGTCTGAAAAATCAAAAAACAGCTCTTTTCTCCAGGAAAGAAAGGCGGGAAACTCTGACTTTGTGGTTCAGTTTGTGTGTCAGTCTGGGTACTCCATGAGCAGCCAGAGCCTTCTGTGCTAGCACCTTTGATGTGGGAGGAATCTTCGCCCTTATGCAACTTCGAGAGTCAGGTTGGCAGTTGTCAGACACAGCAGAAAAAAGCAAACAACAGCCCTTATAGCCAGGAAAGAAATCCTGGAAGCTTTGGCTTTGTAGTTCACTTTTTGGGCCACGCTGGGAACTCCTAGGGCACCAAGAACTTTCTGTGTTGGTACCTTTCTTCTGGGGGGAAGAACTGAACAGCCTGGCCCAATAACTTTCTCCCAGAACAAAGGTGCCATCACAGAAAGACAAACCAACAGCACCACAAACCCAAAGCTTCCAGGCTCTCTTTCCTGGGGATAAGGGCTGTTGTTTCCTGTTTTCAGCTCTGCCTCCTGAATCCCAAAATTGCATACAAACAGAGATTCCTCCCACACCAAAGGTGACAGCACAGAAAGCTCTTGTTGTCCATGGAGTCCCCAGGCTGACACACCAACTGAACCAAAAAGCAAAAACTTCCAGGCTTTCTTTCCTGGGAATAAAGGCTGTTGTTTCCTGTTTTCAGCCCTGCCTCCCAACTGCCGGCCCGAATCCCAAAATTGCATACAAAGATTCCTCACACACAAAAGGTGCCTGCCCAGAAAGCTCTTGCTGTGCCTGTAGTGCCCAGAGCACTGCACCAACGGCAGGGGAGAGATGGAGGGTTAGGCCTTTTTTCCCCGGCTGGAAGGGCAATCGTTCGTGGCAGGAGCCCCATTCCTAATTTGGCCGTGCGAGGCCCAAAAGTGAATACAGACGAAGATTCCTCCCAGACCAAAGGGGTTCACCCAGAAAACTCTTGCTGTGCACATACCGCCCAGAGTGCTGCACCAACAGCAGGGGAGAGACGGAGGTTCAGGTCTTTTTTCTTGGTTGCATGGGCAACTGTTTGTTTTAGACGATGGGATAAGAACACACGACTCCAAGGTGAATCATGACTAAACCAACTTTATTGCTGCAGGCTTTGTGCTTATAAAGGTTAACAATCAGCCTCATACATATTATAAGCGCTAGCTCATCATTGTTTTCTGATTACCTAAGTTATATTTGCGCAGATGTTGTTTCTTTCACACTCTTATGGTTACTTATTTGCTATTTGTTCTGCTTTCCCATCCGCTTTATTCTATTCTTCTATCACGTACACAGTTTCACAGACACAGTGACCTTCTAATATCTTTCCTTTATTGTGGGACCAGAGTTATAGCATCTTTCTCATGCCCTCTTTCTATCAACCACATTTCTGTAATACTTTCCACAACTGTTCATGGGCAGGAGCCCTGTTCCTAAATCGGCCCTCCCAAGGCCTAAAGTGAATACGGACGAAGATTCCTGCACTACATGCGAAGGAAAGATTTCTGGGCAGGCACCTTTTGTCTGGGAGGAATCTTTGTCCGTATTCACTTTGGCCATGCCGTTGATGCAGCACTCTGGGCACTACATGCACAGCAAGAGCTTTCTGGGCAGGCCCCTTTGGTCTGGGAGGAATCTTCCTCCATGTGCACTTTTGGGAGTCGGGCTGGAAGTTGGGAAGCAGGGCTTAAAAAAGCAAACAACTGCTCTTTTCTCCAGCAAAGAATGTATGGAAGCTTTGGCTTTGTGATGCAGTTGGTGGGGCAGCCTGTGGAATCCATAGGCAGCAGGAGATTTCTGTGCTGGAACCATTGTTCTGGGAGGAATTTTAGTCTGTGTGAAATTTTGGGAGTCGGGGTGGCACTTGTGAGGCAGGGCTGAAAACAGGAAACCAAAGCCCTTATCCTCAGCAAAGAAAGCCTGGAAGCTTTGGCTCTGTGGTGCCAGCCTGGGCACTCCTTGGGCAGAAAGAGTTTTCTATGCTGGTACTTTCAGTCTGGGAGGAATCTTTGTTTGTATGGAATTTTGGAGTCGGCTGGTAGTTGTGAGGCAGGGCTGAAAACAGCAAACCACAGCCCTTATCCCCAGGAAATAAAGCCCGGAAGGCTTTCTTTCTCATCAATCTCATTTTTCTGTAGCATGCTTCAGGTTAACCTCCATGCAATTGCTGCTCGTGATGCTAAAGAGTCATTTGTTTGTATAGTACTCAATAATTTATGTCCCAATGTGTCCCACTCATGGTAGGTTATGGTACTGGGCAGTGCATAATTGTTCTTGGAAATCCATTTAATCAGCACTTTTATGGAATCTTTGTCTAGTGGATGTCCATGGAAATAAATGAAGCTTTTTAAGTGTTTGTAGGTATTGTGCTCTTGTTTTGAAGATAGAGCCCCCATGAGTATTATAAAATAGAGTTTCGAAACTATTCAACTGCTGGCCTACCTAGTTCTTTTGGTGGATCGAAATCCAATGCTAAGTTGTAGAAATCTGTTTGAGCGAGAAACCAAGAACACTTCATTGCTTGAGCCTGGTATGCCCAGAAAAATTCTACACGGCAGAAATTTGCTGAGTTTGTCCAGACATTGGATGCCAATTAACAGAGTTGATTGTAGTGACTCCTCAATCACGGTTTCTCAGAGAGGGTCTCAGTGGTGTGGTCCCCCTTCAGTAGGAGAAAAGAGCCACCAAATCTCCTCTGGATTCCAGGGCGAAAAGTGGTTTATTTGAAACTCCTGTGGGCTTTTAATGTCTCCAGGGGAGGGCTTAGAAGGAGGAACGTGACTGGACCAAAGTCCGGTGGAAAGGGAGTGGTTTGAGGGCTCTGCTAACCAATGGGGGATACAGGAGGATCAAAGTCCAATAGCAAACCAGGGATTAGGGAGAAGAGGATGAGACAACCAATCATGCTTGTGCAGAGGTGGGGATTGGTTTGGGGAGGGGAGACAACATGGCACCGCTTGGGGGGGCCACGTGGTTACATAGTCTAAGGGAGAACTGTACAATACAAACGGAAATCATCGCTGCTTTTCCACTCCGCTTGATCCCAGAGAGCTGCCGCTGTGACAAGACCTGCTTCTAAAGTCGTTCTTTCCAGGATTCATAATCTTTGCATTCCTTCACACCCTGGGACCCCCCAAATCACCACCACCTCCAAATATGGGACTGAGACCCCCCCAATTCCCCCCCAGAACTCCCAAATCTCCCTCAGAACCCCCCAGATCTCCCAAATCCTCTCTCTCACTCCCCAATATGGAGGGAGTGAGACTCCCCTAATCTCTCTTTAGGATCCCCCAAACCTCCCCCAAGCTCCCCCAGGGACCCCTAAAATCCTTTCCAACCCCCCCGGACTCCCCAGATCACACCAGATTCCCTGCAATCTGCCCCACGGCCCCTCAGAGCCCCCCAGAACTCCCCTCACTGATTCCACGCTCCCCTAGAAAAAACTCCAGAACCCCAGAGGCTCCTTGGGGTCCCAGGAACTCAACCAGGCCCCAACCTCAGCACAGGACAGGG
>NW_020885847.1:0-9055 GCF_003945725.1 Corapipo altera
TTTCACCTCAGCCTGGAGCTGTTTTCACCTCAGCCTGGAGCTGTTTTTGCCTCAGCCTGGAGTTGTTTTCACCTCAGGCCGAGGGCTGCACCGCCTCAGTTGCGGCCATTTTTGCCCAGGGGCCGCCTTACCTCTGAAATCATCGGCATAACAGTGTAATAGATTAGTAGTAGTAACATAATTTACTCATCAAATTAGTAGTAGTAAAGTAATTTACTGATTCAATGGTATTGCATGTTATATTTATATATATATATATTATTGTAATCAATGTTCTGTTAAGGCCGAAGGACTGTAAGTTGCAGAATGAGTAATTAACCTGTCAGTACTATAAGCTAATAGTCCTGCAGCTGCAGTTCTTAAGCTGACAAAACAAGTTATTATGCCTTACTGAATAAGTCTTTTGTATATTGTCTAAAAGTGTACGCTTAAAGTAATGAAGGGAAGGACAAAGATCAAAGGGTCAAGTATGAAGACGATAAAAAGGATCCAAGATGGACATCTGGAGAGACTCACACATTAGACCTCAAGGACGAAAAATTACCTAAAACTATGGAGAGGGAAGTACCTGGCAACTGAAAGTGAGCTTGCAAAAGAACCAACCAGAACCAGACTTGTGAACTCGGATCCAATAGAAGGATAACAAGTGACTGTGGGAAGGGAATTGACAATGGTATAAAGGTTACTGGTTTTGCCCACTGCTTTGCTGGCCGTGAGTGGAGCAGGGGTCTCCCCAGCAGCCCAGTGTGTTGATTTGCTTATTTGCATTTTATATAAATCTTTAATAAATTTTTGCTGCTATATTTCAGCCTAAGTTTCATTTAGCTGTAACAACAGGACCCTCAAACACTGCATTGTTTAGTGTTAGAAAGCAAGGCATGACTTTATTCACAGCGCTGCGGGGTGTGTGTGACCAACAAAGGGCCTCACATAGACACGGATTCAAAACCTTTCCACCTATTTTTACATCTTTAACAAACAAAGAAATTAATGTGTTTTTTGGTTTTAATTACACAATTCTCTTTCATTAATTAATATTCTGTCTTCCAGTTATGGATTTCCCTCTTTCTATGCTAATTAGTCCACATTTTTAGTGGGTTTAGTATCTTTTTCCTCTGGTAGGGCCTTTCCAACACATCTACCAAGTCTTTGTTAGCTGCTTCTTTATCCTCTGGCTTCTGCAGAACACCCTTGTGGTCCATAAATTCTATATTCCAGATGTGCAACTTCAACAGTACATCTTTCTCTCTTAGGGTTCACTGAAGCATATCAAGGTTAGCTTAACAAAACTTTGAGTTTTAGTACTTTTCCCAAGCTGTGTTCTCATAATGGCAGCTTATGTTAAATTCTGCTGAATGCTAACCAGAAGTGATTTAAGGCCTAACACACCACTTACAATTAGTTAAAACAACCAATTATAAGGCTCCAGAACACCTGCAGTACATTGATGACATCATCATATGGGGGGACACAGCAGAGGAGGTTTCTGAGAAAGGAAAGAAAATCATCCAGATCCTCCTGGGAGCTGGGTTTGCCATCAAAAAAAGTAAGGTCAAGGGACCTGCCCGAGAGATCCATTTCCTGGGGGTGAAGTGGCAAGATGGACGTTGTCAGATCCCAACAAAAGTCATTGAGAAGATCACAGCAATGGCCTCACCGACCAGCAAGAATGCCATAGGTTTCTGGAGGAGGCACATTGCCGAGTACAGCCAAATAGTAAGCTCTCTGTACTTAGTAACCCATAAGAAGATGATTTCCAGTGGGGTCCCAAACAGCACCGAGCTTTTGAACAAATCAAGCAGGAAATTGCCCACGCTGTAGCCCATTGGCCAGTCAGGACAGGACCAGATGTGAAGAATGTACTTTACTCTGCAGCTGAGGATAATGGTCCTTCCTGGACCCTCTGGCAAAAGCTGCCTGGAGAGGCCCAAGACCACCCACTTGGATTCTGGAGCCGAAGCTACAGAGGATCTGAGGCCAACTACACCCCAACAGAGAAGGAGATCCTAGCGGCTTATGAAGGAGTGCAAGCTGCCTCAGCAGTGATTGGCACAGAAGAACAGCTCCTCCTGGCACCTTGATTACCAGTGCTGAGCTGGATGTTCAAGGGAAAGGCACTCTCTATGCATCATGCCAGCGATGCCACATGGAGTAAGTAGATTGCCCTGATCATGCAGTGTGCCCATATTGGAAATCCGAATCACCCTGGGATCCTAGAAATCATCACGAACTGGCTGGAAGGTGAGAATTTTGGTCTAGCAGATGAAGAAGGAGAGCAGGTAGCACGGGCTGAGGAAGCTCCACCATACAGTCAACTGCCAGAGGGAGAAACATGCCACACATTTTTCTCTGATGGTTCCTGTCATATTGTAGGGATGAACTGAAAATGGAAAGCAACCATATGGAGCCCCACGTGACACGTTGCAGAAGCCACTGAAGGAGAAGGGGGATCGAGTCAATTCGCAGAGCTCAAAGCTGTCCAGTTGGCGTTGGAGATTGCTGAATGAGAGAAGTGGCCAAAGCTTTACCTCTACACTCGCTCGTGGATGGTGGCCAACACTGTGGGGATGGTTGGATAGATGGAAGAAGGCCAATTGGAAATGCAGAGGGAAACCCACCTGGGCTGCCGATATGTGGCAAGACATTGGTGCCCAGGTAGAGAAGCTGATTTTGAGAATCCACCACATAGGTGCCCATGTGCCCAGAAATCAAACCAATGAGGAGCATCACAACAATGAACAGGCAGACCGAGCTGCACAAGTCAAGGTGTCACAGGTAGACCTGGATTGGCAGCACAAGGGAGAGTTGTTCCTGGCATGATGGGCCCATGATGCCTCAGACCATCAGGGAAGAGATGCCACTTACAGATGGGCACGGGACCAAGGGGTGAATCTAACCATGGACACTATCTCCCACATTATCCATGATTGTGAGACATGTGCTGCCATTAAACAGGTTAAGAGACTGAAGCCCCTATGGCATGGTGGACGTTGGAGTAAGTACAGGTACAGGGAGGCCTGGCAGGTTGATTACCTCACACTGCCACAAACCCGCCAAGGTAAGCGCTACGTGCTCACCATGGTGGAAACCACCACTGGATGGCTGGAGACACATCCAGTGCCCCATGTCACTGCCTGAAATACCATCCTGGGCCTTGAAAAGCAAGTCCTGTGGTGACACGGTGTCCTAGAGCAAATTGAGTCAGATAATGGGACCCGTTTCAAGAACAGCTTAGTTACCACCGAGGCGAAGAAGCACGGCATCGAGTGGGTGTATCACATCCCACACCATGGAGCAGCTGCAGGGAAGATTGAACGGTGTAATGGACAGTTGAAAACCACTCTGAAGGCATTGGCTGGAAGGACTTTCAAGCACTGGGATCAGCACCTAGCAAAGGCTACATGGTTGGTCAACACTAGAGGCTCCATCAGTCGAGCCAACCCTGCCCAATCAGAGTCCCTTCACACTGTAGATGGAGATAAAGTTCCCATAATACACCTGAGAGTATGTTAGGTAAAACAGTTTGGATTAATCCTGCCTCAAGCAAAGGCAAACCCATTCAGGGGTACGTTTTTGCTCAAGGACCCGGGTGCACCTGGTGGGTGATGCAGGAAGATGGAGAGACCTGATATATACCTCAAGGGGATCTTATCTTCGGGCGAACTGTCCATATCTCCATGCCTGTATCTGTATTTGTATCTACACATTTGTAAACGTATAGAAAACTAGAATAATGCATGCACGTGTATAGTTAAAAGCTTTAATTCAAAATAGTGTGTAAGTCTGAAAAAATTTGGGGTGGATATTGTCATAGTTCTATACCTTTTTTGGTTTTTCCTAGTGACTTTTTTCCATACCGAAAGCTTCTTGCTAGCAAGCTAAGACACTGTTGTTATGCAAGGCCAGGGCTTAATGACTGCTTCATTGAAATGCTAAGTGACCTCAGCACATCAGTTAGACAGAAAAGAGAGAAACCATTTCCCCACCCCCGCCCCATAGCTACAGCTGGAGGAGGGAGAGCTCAGGTTTGTTTTCTTTTTTTTTTTCTTTTTTTTTTTTCCCTTGGGGGGGGGGGGGGTGACTTTGTTTTTTTTGGTGGGATCTCAGGAGTGGTGTGGGGAAGCAAACTTTGAGCTTTTTCGCCTCCGACTCCCTCGTGTCCTGTTTTGCCTACGGGACTGTTGCTTGTTTGTTTGTTGTGTTACCTGTATAAATATATATACATGTTCTTAAGTAAACAGTGGTTATTTTTCTTTTCCAAAACTTTCAGCTGGAGCTTCTTAATTTCAAAGTTGTAGTTGCTCGGAGGGAGGAGCTTGGTTGTTTTCCCATATCCTGCTCTCCTAGCGGAACATTTCTATATGGTTAAACTAGAAAATACGATTGGCCATGACATCAAAAAGGGGCCCATGGAACACAGGTGGGGCTGCACTGTGATGGTGTGGGGCATTGGTTCTTAGGTTGCCAGGGCCCATTCTGGAATGGAGTGGATGGATCGTGGCATCACAAAGGGGTCCATGGCCCACAGGTGGGCTGAACTCTGACAATGTTGGTTCTTTGGTCTCCAGGGGCCATTCCGGAATGGAGAGGATAGGCCATGACATCAGAAAGGGGCCCATGGAACACTGGTGTGGATGCACTGTGATGGTTTGGGGCCTTTGTTCTTTGGTTACCATGGTCATTGCAGAATGGAGAGGATAGGCCATGACATCACAAAGGGGTCCATGGCACACAGGTGGGGCTGCAATGTGCAGGTCTGGTGCTTGGTTGTTTGGTTACCACGGCCATACCAGAACGGAGAGGATAGGAAGTGACATAACAAAGGGACCCATTGAACATGGGTGTGCCTTCATTGTGGGGGTGTATGGTGTTGGTTCTTTGGTTGCCATGGGCGACTCCAGAATGGGAGGATAGGCCTAGATATCACAAAGGGGCCCATGGCACATGGGTGGGGCTGCAATGTGGGGGTGTGAGGTGATGGTTCATTGGTTGCCAGGGACCATTCTGGAATCGTAGAGGACAGGTTGTGAGGTCACAAAGGGGCCCATGGCACACGGGTGGGGTTACAATGTGGGGGTGTGGGCCATGTGCTCTTTGGTTTCCATGGGCCATTCTGGAATGGTAGAGGATAGGCCATGACATCACAAAGGGGCCCATGGCACACGGATTGCGCTGCACTGTTACATTGTGGGGCTTTGGTTCCTTGGTTGCCAGGGTCTAATGGAGAGGATAGGCCATGGCATCACATATGGAACATGGGTGAGGCTGCAACGTGCAGATCTAGTGCTTTGGATGTTTGGTTTCCAGGTTGTCATAGCTTGAGGCCCCCCAAAATCCAATTTCTGAGTCCAAATCCCCCTCTCACAATTCATCTCAGTGTGAGAGGGGTTTTCTAGACACAACACAAGACTCAATATGGGGGGAAGGGAATTTTATTACAATCAATACACAAATAAATATTATAATACATTATATACACAATCTTAATATCTCTCCTATGATAAAACAGTATTTACATTGGATCAAATCTTTTTTTCCTCCAATAAAAGTCCAGAAGGGAAGAAGGAAAGATCCTTTCCACGTTTAGGGCAGTAGTTTCTTCTTCCATGCAGCAATCGTAGCTGAAGTTGTAGCTGGATCTCTTTCCATTACACACAAGGGGAGTCTCCTCTTACCCCTCTCGGCCCTTCAACTCCAATCGAAGGTCTCTCTCTCTTGTGGACTGCAATAACAGGGACAAAGGTTCGCTTCACCACGTCATATCACAAAGTGCAGGGATCTTCGTGACAGTCCCTTTCCTCGGGGGATTCAAACTCCCCTGAGTCAGAACGTCAGGGCAGCTTTCAGCTGAAAGTCTTTGCCTCAAGTGTTCTATCAGAGCTCCCTTGCTCTGTCTCAAAACTGCCAGCCTGGCAGCAGCAGCCAGGGGGCGAGGCCACTTCCCTCGCATTCCTTCTGGACGTCCCGGTCCAGCTTCCAGGACGTCTTGAGCTTCCCAGTTCCTCTCTCCAGTGCTGTTGCACTCCAAGACTCCCCTCAAGTAGGAGTCCATCCCCTCCTCCCAGGAGGGGTCTCAGAGGTTTTGGGGGATTGATTCAGTTCTTACCCCAAAACTGTCTTTGTTGAGCTTTCTCTGCTCTGTTGCCGGCTCTCTCTCTCTCCTTGCAGGATATCTCTGTGTTGCTGCATGCCGTCTTTGCTGCTTCCCTCTTATCTCTTTTGGCCTTTGGCCACAATTCTCTGCTCAGTGCTGTCTCTGCCGCCGCTCCTGCTGCCCACTCACAGTGGACAAAGACTCTCTGCCTTTTTAGTCACAGAACTCGGTCCAGTTTAACACTGTTTCCGAGTTTCTGCAACCCTCCAGCTGGGGCTGGGGGGGACCTAGCCCCCAACGGGGCTCCTGGCCCCTCAGCTCTTCATGGCTTCACAACATGGCCACTTCTCCTCCAACTACCTCATCACCTTCTTTTCTGGTCTGGTGTGATATGTTTAAATTTTGCAGGGGCGCTGATTTGATCAACATCAAGACACCACCCCCTCAGGGGTTACCATTTTTTTAACTCCAGGGGGAAAACCACCTTTTTTCCCCACCACACAGGGCCATTCCAGAATGGAAAGGATTGGCTGTGATATCACAAATGGGCCGATGGCACAGAGGTGGGGCCGCACTGTGCTGTTGTGGGGCGTTGGTTCTTTGATTGTCAGGGGCTATTCCGGAATGGAGACAATAGGCCATTATGGCATTGAGACACAGACCAACCAGACTGTTTGCAGTATGGTAAATCAGTTTATTCAAGGGTAAACATGCCTTTATATACCCCCCATGACATCACGTGGTATCTCCTCAGGGTTCTTAGCGAGTCCTTCCAGTGGGCATGCTTTGTGGAGTCCTTCTCCGGGGGCTTGATGCAGACTACATTTCTCATGCTTCCTTGTGACATCTTCCTGCATAGTGTGAACCCTTTCCCCTACAGGCCATTACATCACAAAGGGGGCCATGGCACATAGGTAAGGTTGAATTTGTGGGGTGGTGGAGTGTGTGTGCCGTGGTCCAGGATTTGTGATTAGTTGGGAAATTGTAGATTTCACATTTAATTTATTGTATTACATCATGCTTTATTCCTAATGCATGTAAATTCTGTTTTCTCATTGGTTGATGTTTGATGCAGTACCATATATGGTTATGTTCTGCCCCCATTTCTACTGATTGGATGTAATTTGCATGCTCCGCCCTTGCTCCTCCTCAGTTACTCCCCTTGTTCCAGCAAGTTCTGCTCTTGCCCTATAAAAGGCAGGAGCCATGTTAATAAAGACTTCCATTTTGCACCCTACATCGAAGTGTCCAAACCCTCATTCCTATTGGGCCGTCGGGGACGCTGAGGCTCCCGCGTGTGTGTTCTTTGGTTTCCAGGGACAATTCTGGAATAGAGAGGACATGCCGTGACATCACAAAGGGCCCCATGGCACACAGGGGTGGCTTTACTGCAGGGGTGTATGGCGTTGGTTCTTTGGTGTCCAGGGGCGATGTCGGAATGGACCGGATAGGCAGTGACACCACAAAGGGGCACATGGCACACAGGAAAGGCTACAATGTGGATAAGTGGGGCGTGGGTTCCTTGGTTTCCAGGGGCTATTCTGGAACAGAGAGGACAAGCCGTGACATCACAAAGGGGCCCAAGGCAAATGGGTTGTACTGCACTGTGTGGTGTGAGGTGTTGGTTTTTTGATTTCCAGGTGCTATTCTGGAATGGAGAGGATAGGCCGTGACATCACAAAGGGGACAAAGGCACATTGGTGGGGCTGCACTGTGGGGTTTTGAGGCTTTGCTTCCTTTGTTGCCAGGGGCTATTCCGCAGTGGTCATGGTAGGCCATGACATCACAAAGAGTCCCATGGCAGACACGTGGGGCTGCACTGTGGGGGAGTGCAGTGATGGTTCTTTGGTTCCCAGGGGCTATTCTGGAATGAAGAGGATAGGCCATGACATCACAATGAGACCCATGGGAGACACTTGGGGCTGCACTGTGGGGGTGTGCTGTGATGGTTCTTTGGTTCCAGGGTCAATTCCAGAATGGAGAGGATGGGCCGTGACATCACAAAGGGGCCCATGGCACATGGGTTGGGCTGCACTTTGGCATTGTGGATCATTGGTTCTTTGGTTGCCAGGGTGCATTCCAGAATTCAGATGATAGGCTGTGACTTCACAAATGGGCTCAAGGCACAACAGTGGGGCTGTGTATTAGTCCATTTGGATACATGTCCGGAATAAAGACAAGTACAACAGACATTCAAACACCACAAAACCAAAAATCTTTTATTGCAATGAGAATAATAATAAAAACTACTAGCAAAGAGAATGAAAAGCTAAAAAAGAATACAAAAAGCCCTACTTTATCAGTTGGCATTCATACAATACTACAAACAGCTTTTATTACAGTGTTAACTAGTAAAAAGGGAATTAAAGGGGTACCAGAAAAGGATATAAAACATTCGGTTTCTCGGTTGGTTCCTATCAATAAACTGTGGTTACCCACACAGACAGGCCAGGGCTGCCAGGACTTGCTAAAAAGCACAATGAACCTTACAGTTAACTTGTGTAATAAAGTTACATTGTACAATACTCTGGCTGGTTTCATATCCTAATATAATTTCTTTCTCACACCTCTATGCTCCATTGATCAACTAATTCAAAAGTACCCTCCTTACACTGATGAGGCCTGGAATCTGTCCAGAGAGTGGAAACTTTCTGTGGGAGCAGCTGGTGGGACCAGGATGTTGTCTGGTGTTGCATCAAACTCCAGACATACATTGCCTGTGGTGGCTCCTAATAGGCCCATAAATTTGTGACTGGTGGTCAGCCACTTCATACTATAAAACCTGGATCCAAATTACAATAATTCTGAAATTTGAAGTTCTTTTGTAAAAATTGTCTAATAGTCTAGACTCTACTTTGCAGAAATTCCAGGGATATACAGACCCCTAAGATCGGACACTCCTGTTCATATGCTTCAACTTGGAGACTAAGTCCATGTTCGAAGGTAGTACACTGACCCCCT
>NW_020885848.1:0-1044 GCF_003945725.1 Corapipo altera
AAAGATCCCAGATTTGGGAGGAAAAGTTGGTGTTTGGGGGGAAGGAGTTTTGGGTTGAGGGAAAGATCCTGGTTTTTTTGGGAGAAATCCTGTTTTTGGGGGTAAAATCCTGGGATTTATAGGGAAATATCCCGGTTTTGGGGGGGAAATCATGATTTTGGAAGGGAAAAATCCTGTTTTTTGGGAAAACCTCCTGACTTTGGAAGGATTTGTGGTGATGGCAGAGCAGGATTTTCTTGGGAATGAAGAGAAACCATCCCCAGAATCTTCCCAAATTATGATTTTTATGGGATAAAATCCTCATTAGCTGAAAAATCTCCATTAAGGGGCTTTGGAAAAATGCAAAAACTTGGATTTCATGGAATTATTTCCAAGTTTCAACGATTTTTTTGGCTTCTTTTCGGTCGAAGAACCTGAAATTTGGGAAGTTTTGTGGTTTCCTTGGATTTCCTTGTGGGATTTAATCCGATTTTTGGCCCAGGTTTCCCAGTTATTCATTAAACCGACGGACGTTGATCCCGAGTTTTTCCTCTTCCGTGAAAATCCCGATGGAATTTTTCACTGCTTGGAATTTTTTAAAGAGTTTTGGGGGTTCTTTTTCACCCCTTCCCACATTCCAAGTGGGAATTGTTGCTTCCCAGGCTTTAAATCCGGCCATAAATCCCATTTCCAGAGGGTTTGGGATGTGTTTGATCCCGATGGATTCGGGTAACGGGATGTTTGGAGCATCATTTTGGGGAAAAAAACAGGATAAAAAGTTGGGAAAAGCCGTTAAAATCCGTGGTTTTCATGGAAAATTTTCACTCAAATAATTTTTTAAGGAAAACAACGGGAATTTTATCCAGGGTAATGAGGCATTTGGAGCAGAGTTTTGGGGGAAAAAACCGGGATTGAAGTTGGAAAAAACCCATTTAAATCCTGGATTTTCATGGAATATCTTCATTTAACTCATTTTTTTAGCGAGTTAAGTGGAATTTAAATGGGATTAAAGGTGGGAAAAACCATTAAAATCCTGGATTTTCATGGGCTGTTTCACTTAATTAA
>NW_020885848.1:1054-2319 GCF_003945725.1 Corapipo altera
TGGACAAATCCCTGATTTCCATGGAATATTTCCCTTTTTGAAGCCCAAACCCTTGGAATTCCCCCCCCCCCCCCCGGGGCCGTTTTTGCCATTCCCGAGATCCCTCAAACCCTCGCGACCGGCGCCGTTTTTCCGCCGCCGGATTTTTCCGCCTTTTCCCGGTTTTTTTGGGGGGGGATGACAGGGGTTTTTTTTTTGGGCTGTGTTCTCCCAGGGGATGAGGAGGACAGATCCCAGGCCGCCGGCTCCGAGGCCGAGCGCAGGGGCCTCAAACGGCAGCGGGACGAGAAGGACGAGCACGGCCGAGCCTACTACGAGTTCCGGGAGGAGGCCTACAACAGCCGGTGAGCCCGGAATTCCCAACCTTTCCCAGGGATCCCAAGAGACCCCCCGGGCACGGGAGAGCCCTGCGGAGGGGGAGGCACCGGGATGGCAGAGCAGGGATTGCTCCGGAGCTCCCTGGAAATGGGGATCCCCCTGGAAGTGAGGAGGGGGAGAAGTGGAGCTCCCTCAGAGCAGGGAGAGGATCCCTGAATCCCCCTGGAATAAACCCTGGAGCTCCCTCAGAGCTGGGAGAAGATCCCTGAATCCCCCTGGAATAAACCCTGGAGCTCCCTCAGAGCAGGGAGAGGATCCCTGAATCCCCCTGGAATAAACCCTGGAGCTCCCTCAGAGCAGGGAGAGGATCCCTGAATCCCCCTGGAATAGCCCCTGGAATAGCCCCTGGAGCTCCCTCAGAGCAGGGAGAGGGACTTGGAGAAGATCCCTGAATCCCCCTGGAATAAACCCTGGAGCTCCCTCAGAGCAGGGAGAGGGACTTGGAGAAGATCCCTGAATCCCCCTGGAATAGCCCCTGGAGCTCCCTCAGAGCAGGGAGAGGGACTTGGAGAAGATCCCTGAATCCCCCTGGAATAAACCCTGGAGCTCCCTCAGAGCAGGGAGAGGGACTTGGGGAAGATCCCTGAATCCTCCTGGGGAAGATCCCTGAATTCCCTTGGAATAACCCCTGGAGTTCCCTCAGAGCCAGGGAGAGGGACTTGGAGAAGATCCCTGAATCCTCCTGGGGAAGATCCCTGAATCCCCCTGGGGAAGATCCCTGAATTCCCTTGGAATAACCCCTGGAGTTCCCTCAGAGCCAGGGAGAGGGACTTGGAGAAGATCCCTGAATCCCCCTGGGATAAACCCTGGAGCAGCTCCCTGAATCCCCCCCCGAGCTTGGGATACCCCTGGAATGGTCCCTGGAATAGCCCCTGGAGCTCCCCCAG
>NW_020885848.1:2419-5542 GCF_003945725.1 Corapipo altera
CCTGGAATAGCCCCTGGAGCTCCCTCAGAGCAGGGAGAGGGACTTGGGGAAGATCCCTGGGATAAACCCTGGAAGCAGCTCCTTGGTTCCCCCCCCAAATTTGGAATCCTCCTGGAATAGCCCCTGGAGCTCCCTCAGAGCCAGGGAGGCACTTGGAGAAGATCCCTGAATCCCCCCAGAGTTTGGAATATCCCTGGAATAGCCCCTGGAATCTCCCCAGAGCTGAGGGATCATCCCGGAGCCCCCAGTTCCCCCGGGGCTGGACTTCCCCCCCCCCCCCCAGATCCAGGAATCTCCCTGGATTTGGGAATCCTGTGGAACCCCTGGGACCAGGAATTTCCCTGGAACCCCCAGTTCCTCTGGAGCCCCTGGAGACGAGGATCCCTCTGGAGCAGCTCCCTGAATCCCCCTGGAATAACCCCTGGAACCCCTCAGAGCCGAGGGATCATCCCAGAGCTCCCCAATTCCCCTGGAGCCGGGAATCCCCCTGGATCCCACCGTTCCCATTCCCACAGATCCAAGTCTCCGCCGCCGCCCGAGGAGGAGCCTCGTGAGGGGGAAGAGGACGAGACCCTCGTCATCCTCGACACCTGTACGGGAATGGTTGGGAATTCTGGGAATTCCCTCGGGGATTTGGGGCCTCCTGGGGGGGGGGGGAACACGACTGGAGGTGGTTTTGGGGCCATTTGAGGAGTTTTAGGGGCATTTCTGAGGAATTTGAGGCATTTTGGGGCAATTTGAGGTGGGTTTGGGAGGAATTGAAGCATTTTGGGGTCAGTTTAAGGTGGGTTTTTGGGACAAATTGAAGCATTTTGGGGCTCAATTTGAGGTGGATTTTGGGGCAAATTGAAGCATTTTGGGGTCAGTTTAAGGTGGGTTTTTGGGGCAAATTGAAGCATTTTGGGGTTTATTTAAGGTGGATTTTGGGACAAATTGAAGCATTTTGGGGCTCAATTTGAGGTCGATTTTGGGGCAAATTGAAGCATTTTGGGGCTCAATTTGAGGTGGATTTTGGGGCAAATTGAAGCATTTTAGGGTCAGTTTAAGGTGGGTTTTTGGGGCAAATTGAAGCATTTTGGGCTTAATTTGAGGTGGATTAATTTGGGCTTAATTTGAGGTGGATTAATTTGGGATTAATTTGAGGTGGGGTAAATTGAAGCATTTTAGGGTCAGTTTAAGGTGGCGTTTGGGGACAAATTGAAGCATTTTGGGGTCTGTTTTAAGTGGGTTTTTAGGAGGAATTTTGGGATCAACTCGTGGTGGATTTGGGGGTAAATTCACCCGATTTTGGGACGATTTTGGTCATTTTTGTGCCCCCCAGACACGTCGGACCTGCAGTTCCGTGCCAGCCGGGACCGTTACGGGGGGCAGCCGCTGTTCCCAGAGAAATTCCCGGGACTTTGGGCCGGTGCCCGCAGCACCCACGGGGTCACCAAGGGCAGGGTCTGCTTCGAGGCCAAGGTGGGCACCGGGACCCCAAACTGGGGGGGAAAAGGGGGAAAAGGAGCCTTGGGAAGGGGGAGGAGGGAGGTTGAGCCTGGGATTGGGGGAGGGAGGGGAACCCTGGGGTGAGTTGGGGGGGGGGGGGGGTTGGGTGGGTTTAGGGCAGTTTTGGGAGGGTTTGAGGGGGGTTTGGGTGGATTTAGGGCTGGTTTGGGGAGGGTTGAGGGGAGTTTGGGTGGTTTGAGTGGGTTTGAGGGGGATTGGGGGATTTGGGGTGAGTTTGGGCATGTTCTGGGTGGGTTTAGAGGAGTTTTGGGGCAGTTTGGGGGGGTTCTGGGTGGGTTTGAGGGATTCTGTGAGGGCTTAGTGCCCCTTTGGGTAAGTTTTAGGCCATTTGGGGGCTTTTTAAGGCCACTTCCCTCCTTTTTACCCCCCCATTCCCGGCTGATCCCGGTTTTCCTCCCTCAGGTGACCCAGTACCTGCCCCTCAAGGAGGGCAGCCCCGAGGTGCCCCTTTTCCGTGTGGGTTGGTCCGTGGATTTCTCCCACTCCCAGCTGGGTAAAAAAAAAACCCCACAGCCTTTTCCATCCCCAAAATCCCCCTGGAATTCCGGGACACCTCCCGACGTTCCGGTTTCCCGGGGTTTTCTCCCATTCCAGGGGAGGACGAGTTTTCCTACGGATACGACGGGCGGGGGCTGAAGGTGGAAAATGGGCAGTTTGAGGAATTTGGGGAGAGTTTTGGGGAGAACGACGTCATCGGCTGCTTTGCGGTGAGGAAAGGAGGAAAATCCGGGGAAAAATGCCCAGAAAGGGGTGGGGAAGGGTCTGGGAAAATTGGGGGGATCTGGAGAAAATCCAGGGGGAAATCCAAAAAAATTAGGGGGAAAAAAAGGGGAATTATTTAGAAAAATGGGGAAAAACATTGGGATAAAATGGGGGGGGAAATCTGGGAGAAATAAGGGAAAGGAGGGAAAAATGGAAATCAATCCAGAAATGTTGGTGGGAAATTATGGAAAAAATTGGGGGAAATCAAGGGAAAAATACAGGGGGAAAAAAAGGAGGAAATTTAGAAAAATTAGGAGAAATATCTGGAAAAAATAGAGAACAGTTTGGGAAAAGGGGGAAAAAAATTCAAGGGGAACAATTCAGAAAAATAGGGGGAAAAGTCTGGGGAAAAACAGGAACAATTTGGAAAAAGGGGGGGAAAAAGTGAAAGGGAGGAAAGGGGGGGGGGGAGAGAAATCCAGAAACATGGATGGAAAACTGAGGAAAAAAATCAAGCAAAAATGGGGAAAATCAGGGAAAAAGAATATGGGAAAAAAGAAAAGAGGAAAAATTCAGAAAAATAAGGAGAAATATCTGGGAAAAACAGGGAACAATTTGGAAAAATGGGGAAAATTCAAGGGGAACAATTCAGAAAAATAGAGGGAGAAATCATGGAAAAAACGGGGAACAATTTGGAAAAAATGGGAAAAATTCAAAGGGAACAATTGAGAAAAATAAGAGAGAGAAATCATGGAAGAAACAGGAACAATTTGGAAAAATCAAGGGGAACAATTCAGAAAAATAGAGAGAGAAATCATGGAAAAAATAGGAACAATTTGGAAAAAGGAGGGAAAACACCTGGAAAAAAAAGAAGTGTGTGGGGCAGATCCAGAAAAACTGGGGGGAAATTTG
>NW_020885848.1:5642-8442 GCF_003945725.1 Corapipo altera
GGGGGGCAGATCCAGAAAAACATGGAGAAATCATGGAAGAAACAGGAACAGTTTGGAAAAATCAAGGGGAACAATTCAGAAAAACAGGGAGAAATCATGGAAAAAACAGGAAAAATTTGGAAAAAGAAGGGAAAACACCTGGAAAAAAAAGAAGTGTGGGGGGGGCAGATCCAGAAAAACTGGCGGGAAATTTGGGAAAAATGAGGGAACAACCCAGCAAAGCTGCTCCTGGGAGGGGTGGGGGTGGTTGATTTTTCGGGAGCCGGGGGCGAAAGCGGGATTTTTTGGCTTTGCCAGGATTTCGAGGGCTCCGAGGAGGTGGTGGAGCTGTCGTTCTCCAAGAACGGGCAGGGGCTGGGCCCGGCCTTCCGCGTTGCCAAGGATTCCCTGGCGGAGCGGGCGCTGCTGCCCCACGTGCTCTGCAAGGGCTGCGCCGTCGAGCTCAACTTCGGCCAACGCGAGGAGCCCTTCGGAGCCGTTCCCGAGGGATTCGTCTTCATCCACGCCCTGCCCGCCCAGGAGCGCGTCCGCACCCCCCTGCCCCCCCGCAGCACCGAGGAGTGCGAGGTGAGCGCCGGGAATGCGCCGGGAATGGCGCCGGGAATGCGCCGGGAATGCTGAGCGGGCGGCTCCTGGGAATCGCCAGGCCGGCCGCTGATCCCCCCGGCGCTCCTGGGAATGCTGGCTCTGGATCCACTGGGAATGCTGGCTCTGTTCCCTCTGGAGCCACTGGGAATGATGACACTGGATCCACTGGGAATGCTGGCTCTGGATCCACTGGGAATGGTGGTTCTGGATCCACTGGGAATTGTGGCTCTAGATCCACTGGGAATGGTGGCTCTAGATCCACTGGGAATGGTGGCTCTGGATCCACTGGGAATGGTGGTTCTGGATCCACTGGGAATGATGACTCTGGATCCACTGGGAATGCTGGCTCTGTTCCCTCTGGAGCCACTGGGAATGATGACTCTGGATCCACTGGGAATTGTGGCTCTAGATCCACTGGGAATTGTGGCTCTAGATCCACTGGGAATTGTGGCTCTGGATCCACTGGAAATTGTGGCTCTAGATCCACTGGGAATGGTGGTTCTGGATCCACTGGGAACGGTGGCTCTGGATCCACTGGGAATGGTGGCTCTACTCCCTCTGGAGCCGCTGGGAATCTTAGTGTTCATCTGGGAATGCTGATTTTGCTTCTTCTGGAGCCACTGGGAATGCTGACTCTGTTCCTTCTGGAGCAGCTGGGAATAGTGGCTCTGGATCTACTGGGAATGGTGGCTCTGCTCCCTCTGGAGCTGCTGGGAATAGTGGTTCTCCTCCTTCTGGAGGTGCTGGGAATGCTGGCTCTGGATCCACTGGGAATGCTGGCTCTGCTCCCTCTGGAGCCCCTGGGAATGCCGGAGCCATTCCCTCCTCTCAGATTTGGGAATCCCAGTGCTGATCCCCCGGGAATACCAGCACCGCTCCCATCCCTTGGGATCTGCTGGGAGTGGAATTTGAGCATCGCTCCATCTCCCTGGATCCTCTGGGAATGCTGGTGCTGCTCCCCCTGGATCCACTGGGAATCCACTCCCCCGGGATCCCCTGGGAATGCCGTCACCATTCCCCTCTTCCCACCTGATCCCGCTTTTCCTCCTCCCCCGTATCCAGGTGCTGCTCATGGTGGGGCTGCCGGGCTCTGGGAAGACCCAGTGGGCTCAGAAACATTCCCAGGAAAACCGGGAGAAGCGCTACAACATCCTGGGAACAGAGGCCGTCCTGCACCAGCTGCGGGTGAGCACCGGGAATTCCGGGAATGCCGACGATGTTCCCTGGAGTTGGGAGGGGAAGCAGGGATTGGGGGGGGGGGGGTTTGAGGGGAAGTTTAGAGGGGATTTGAGGAATTTGAGGGGGGAATTGGGAATGCAGGAGTCACTGAGGGAGGTTAAGCGGGATTTGGGGGCAGTTTGGGGGGACTTTGAGGGAGGTTTAGGGGGGATTTTTGGGGCGGTTTGAGGGCACGGAGGCTCCTCCCGCTCATTCCCGCTTTTCCGACGGTTTTCCAGACGAGGGGTCCGGACGTGGAAGAGCTGGATGCCAAGAGCAGAGACCTGCTGACTCAGCAGGCAGCCCAGTGCCTTAGCAAGCTGGTCCAGATCGCTCCCCGCTCCAAGCGGAACTTCATCCTCGACCAGGTATCCCGGGAAAACCTCCCCCCACCCCCCCTCTGGGAATTCGGGATCGCCTCCTCCATCCCGGCGCTCCCCATCCCAAATTCCCGCCCTTCTCCCTTCCCAGTGCAACGTGTACAACTCGGGGCAGCGCCGGAAGCTCTTGGCCTTCAAGGGCTTCTCCAGGAAAGTCGTGGTGATCGTCCCGACGGAGGAGGACTGGAAAAAGCGGCTGGAGCTGCGGAAGGAGGCGGAAGGGGAGGACGTTCCCGAGTCGGTGATGCTGGAAATGAAAGGTGGGATGGGCGGGAAACAAGGGGGGGGTGGGGGGAGGAGGAAAACCTGGAGCTTTCCCGCCATTTTGGGGGCCGGGGGTGAAACGCCGGGAAGCGGCGGCTGACGGAGGGAATCGTTCCCGTCGTTCCCGGTGCAGCGAATTATTCCCTGCCGGAAAAGAACGATTACCTGGATGAGGTGGTTTACGGGGAGCTGGGCAAGGAGGAGGCGCAGCCGTTGGTGTCCCGGTACAAGGAAGAGGCCCGGAAGCTGCTCCCGCCCTCCGAGAAACGGGCGAACCGGCGCAACAACCGCAACAAGCGCAACCGGCAGAACCGCAACCGCGGCCAGGGATACGGTGAGGGGGTAACGGG
>NW_020885848.1:8452-9022 GCF_003945725.1 Corapipo altera
GGGTAACGGGATAATGGGATAACGGGATACAGGGATACGGTGAGGGGAAATAATGGGATACAGGGATACGGTGAGGGGGAATAACGGGATAATGGGATACAGTGAGGGGAAATAACGGGATAACGGGATACAGGGATACGGTGAAGGGAAAAATGGGATAACGGGATACAGGGATAACGGGATATGGGGAGGGGATACAGGGGTAACGGGACACAGGGAGGGGAAAAACGGGATAATGGGATACGGGGAGGGGATACAGAGATAATGGGATACGGGGATATGGGGAGGGCATACAGGGATAACGGGATACAGGGAGGGGAAACAGGGATACAGGCATATGGGGATATGATGAGGGGATCCAGGGATAATGGGATACGGGGATGTGGGGATATGGTGAGGGGATACAGGGATATGGTGAGGGGAAAAAACAGGTTAATGGGATACAGGGAGGGAAAACGGGATATAGGAATATGGGGAGGGGATACAGGGATGCGGGGATATGGGGATACAGGGAGGGAAAATTGGGATATGGGGATACGGTGAAGGGAGAATAGGATCCAGGGATGCAGT
>NW_020885849.1:0-9022 GCF_003945725.1 Corapipo altera
GGGGGGGGCAGCGGGGGGAGCGCGGGGCACGCCGGGAGCGCACGGGCCCCGCTCGCGGCCCGCGCGAGAGCCGCCGGGGGCACGTGACTCGGCGCGCGCGCGCCGGCGCCATGTCAGCGCCAGCCCCACCTCCCGGGGGAAGGAGGGGGGGAGGGGGGAAATGGCGGCGTGGAGCGTGCACTGACATCGCACTGCCGCTGTCACTGCCCCCGGACATTGCCACTGCCGCTGTCACTGCTCCCGGACACTGCCACTGCCCGCAGCCGCCGGGCGGCCGCCGCGCCTCGGCCCCTCACGGCTGCTCTGGTGCTGTTGCGGGTGGCTGGGCTCGGCTCGGCTGGATTCGGTTGCGCTCGGCTGAGTTCGGCCGAGGTCGGGTCAGTTCGGCTAATCTCGGGTCAGTTCGGCTAATCTCGGCTCCGTTCGGCTCGATACGGGAGTGTTCGGCTGGACTCGGCTCCGTTCGGCTCGATCCGGGACTGTTCGGCAGATCTCCGCTCTCTTCGGCTCGATCCGGGAGTGTTCGGCTGGACTCGGCTCCGTTCCTCAACGGAGCCGCGGGGTGAAAGCGGCGCTCGCCCCACGTTAAACACTCAAAAATCAGTTCTTTTCTGATTCCGTGCCCCACACTAAACACTCAAAACCCGGTGTTTTTTCTGATTCTCAGCTCCACGTTAAACACTCAAAAATCGGTGTTTTTTCTCATTCCTCGATACGACCCACCCCCGTTAAACGTTCAGAAATCGGTGTTTTTCTCATTCCCTCGTCCCCTGCCCCAGGCTAAAGACTCAAAAATCAGTGTTTTTTCTCATTCCCTGATACCCCTCCCGCCTTAAACACTCAAAAATCGGTGTTTTTTCTCATTCTCTGATCTCCCGCTCCACGTTATACACTCAAACACCTATGTTTTTTTCTGATTCCCAGCTCCACGTTAAATATTCAAAAAATCGCCGTTCTTCTGATCCCACGCTAAACACTCAAAAATCGGTGTTTTTCTAGTCCCCTGCCACAAGTTAAACACTCAAAAGGCGATACTTCTTCAAGGCACAAGTATAAATAGTGGCAGGACTGGAAGGCGGCTCCCCACTCGAAGTGTTGTGCCCCGGTGGAGATCATTAATCAATTCCTGCAGCTAATTAATGACCATGAGGGCACCCGGTGTGTGCCTCCGGTGCGGCTCCGAGCAATGAGCCAACTCGTGTTGGAATCGGAATTTTAAAAAAATCACTTCAGCTTTCACAGTTCTTTTAAAGAAAGTTACCAAGCTACAGAGGAGTGGTGGAAAATAATAATAATAATAATAATAATAATAAATAATATTGCCTACCCAGTGTCATTGTCTTGGCTTTTTGTGGGTTTTGCCAGTCTCAATACGATAAATTAACTTCATGTGTAGCTTGCACTACTAATCTTGTTCGTGTCACTGCCCAAAAATTCTCAGAGTGGCTTGTTCTGCCACCTGAGAAGTAGGAACAGCAAAGGAAGAACATATTCCATGATTCTGTGATAACTGGATTGCTGTTGGGAACAAATTATGATCACTGCATGTAGTGATTCTTTTTATCTTTGTACCAGCTGATGAAAGATACGTGCAAGTCTTACTCAGGCTGGTTGAAATCTGAAATGTTTTTGAATTCAGCAGAGTCCTTGTCATTTTACACTTAATGAGACACAAGCTTAGCTGAATTTCATTTAGATCAAGCATTTAAGGAGTTTCACAGAATGATGTGTCTGTTGCTTTTTTTTCTTGCAATAACATTGTCTTGATCCTTGAAGATGTTAAGAACCCTAAATTTCACTCTGTCTCCTACATTATTATTAGCTTCGTGTATCATTTTTGACAAAGGAAGTGATTGACAGTGATCACCCATAAAAATGTCGTGTTCCTCATTCTTTGATGATCTGTGTCTGCCTCTCTGACTCATTCAGTCAATCTGTAATTAACTTATAGGGCAACTTTTTCTTTTTTTTTTTAATTTTTTAGAATTTCCTAGAATCCAGTGGTACAAGTGACCAAAGTAAACCAGGGTGGTTCTGCAGCTCCCTTCTGGTGCAGCTGGAGCTGTGAGAAATCCAAGCTGGGGGGCTCTCCCTTGTATTCTCCATGAACACCTAGACTGGAGCCTGTAAAATACTTCTTCTGGACAGGGGGTTACTCTGGAACTTCTTCCTGATGGAAATTGGTGCAGGGGAAGTTTGTGATTTCATCTGTTGGGAACATTTAGGTTTTTAGGCTCTGCTGTACTGTTACTACTGAAGATTTGGCTTTAGTGTTAAAAAATACCTGTTTTTTTTTTCTCCTGTTGACAAGTAAACATCTAAACCTGCTGTGGATGGATATCTAACCCTGATGTGGCTTATAAGAACAACTAAAATTAATTAACAACATTAAAATTAACATCGTCAAAATTAATTATTCAGCACTTTAGGAAGCCTGCACAGTAGGAAGAAAGTTGTTGTTAGGGGTTTTTTTCCAATTAGGAATTGCAAATTACATTTGTAGTGTAGATATTTGCAGTTCTCAGGCAGCCACCATTCTGAGTGCCAGTGCAGTTCTAGGTGTGTGAGCCAACAGCAATAAAAATATTAGAAATGTGAAACTGTTCCTCACCTGTACAACCACCTGTACAACCTCCTGGTAATTTTGTGGTCCTAGTTTTTCATCCCCTTCCTTCTTAGGTATTTTAAAACAAAGTATTTCATTTTGGACATGAGGAAATTTGACTTCAAAGGGTTTTTTCCACTCCGTAAGTGAGGTGAGAAGAAGCAAAAAATTGTTTGTGTCCAACTGGATAGGAATTCTGTTTCTTGTTTTCTGTTTGCTTGTTTGTTTAGGAGAAGAAAACTCGGATTATCCGGTCAGCAGGAGCAGAAAATGCTGTCTTTGTGAAACCAGCTTTCAGCTTTAGCTCACTTTAGGCCCCAAACTCTTTCCTTCTCCCCCCACATTATCCAGGTTCTGGTTTGTGAGGTGATTTCTAAGTGTGTATAATCAGTTTGCAGTGTATTCTATAATCTGTGTTTACAGTTCTGTTGAACCTGTGTTCAAGTGCCTTATTTTATGTTGCCTATGTCAGGCATTTTAAAGCCACGTTCAGTCCTTTTTTCTTCCCCAGTACTGTGTGAGACTTAAAAATCGCCAAAAACCGTAGATGTGTTTTGCAATTTTTGCTTCCTAGCTTACAGAAATCGGCTTTTCTTGGTGTTTCTTCCTCCGCTGTTGAGAAAGTTAGATTTTAATTTGGTCTTTTAACATCACATAGTCATCCTGCAGTCACTACTTCAGAAGACAAGGTTTAAGGCAGTTAAGTGTCATAGGGTGCAATAAAATTCTGGGTCCTATCAGATGTAACCACAAAGTATTTAAGCCTGAGAAGGAATATGTAACTAATTAACTTGTGAGCATTTTTGGTTTTGCAATACATCAGTAAAAAAAATTCTAGTTGCATTATACTTGAGGGAGGTGAAGGAAATCCTGTGCAAGGGACAGTTCTTAGGCCTAAATTGATAAACCTTGGTACTCTTGACAGGGACTGGTGGCACAAATCCTTAATTGTGGCTTCTATTTAGCTTTTCAGGTATCGTGGAGCAAATAATTCCTGTCAGGCTTTACTCTTGAGATTTAAAGCCTTTTTTTTTTTTTCATCACTCCTCTTACAGTCCCTGCTGTGGCCAGGAGATGGCCCTTATGTCCGCACTAAGAGGGGCAAACGAGGCAAACGCGATTTGTCTTCGCTGAAAGTGAGTTTGAGTAACGTCAGTAAATATCTTGAGCGAATGAGAACTCACAGGATAAAAGATCACTTTGATCTCGTAGCACATGAGGGGCACAGATTCAAGAACAAAGTCCAGGAACTTGTTGCACCACAAAAGAACTCTGTTTCCTTACTCACTAAGAGGGATCTGACGTGCCCCTGAATTCATCAAACAAAAACCCTGTGTGTTGGCGGCGTTTGTTTGTTTTTTAAACGAGAATAGTCTAAAAGGCAGTTTCCAGCACTTTTTTTCCTGTTCCAGCTGAGATGTTGAGGCCTGGTCTAAAGATTATTTTCCACTGAAAAAGGCATTATCAGCTATGCTTTTTGCGCTTCTACTTGCCCTTCCTCTCCACATGATGGTATTTATACCCTTCATGGAGACTGGGCTGTTCTGTTCTCCAGTGTAACTAACTTTCCATGCCCATTTGTGAAAAGACATCCCAATGTGAACCTTTCCTGTATAATTTTGTCACACATCAAGGACATTACTCTAAACTAGTCTTGTTGCAACAATACATCTCTCTGTAGCCAGATCCGAAGGGGTGGAGCTCTGAACTTGGTTTTAAGAGACTGTGGGAGGAGGAGATAAGGTGGCAGCAATTCCCCTCAGCTATCTCCCGAGGCTGACAGTGTATTTTTTGTGCAGAGCACGGTGCCCATCTAAACCAGAGAAGGAACTAGAGTGGCTTGTCTGGCCTGCTGGGCATGGGGTAGTGCTGCTGAAAATCCCTGGACTGGTGCCTGTGGAGCTCTCACAGGGTCGGGATCCCCCCTCCCTATAGCCCTGCTCCTTGAATAAACCTTTTCTCAAGGTCTGCCAGGGGTTTGATGATGTGTCAGTCCCTTACACCAACAGCCACAGTCGCTGACCCCTCGTGACCTTCTGCCCTTTTCACCTGCCATTGCCCACAGACATCTTTCCACCACCATTTATCATCACTGATTTGTTCTCAGGATTTACTTTCAGACCTTTTGCTTTGCTCTCAATAAAAGCAGTGAACCTTGTAGTGGAGAGTGCCAGCTTGCATCCAAAATTTCTGTTTCAGTCAGAAAACCAACTGTGAGAACAACATGAAAACCTGTTTCATTTTCTTAGTAAAAAAATCACTATTTATACATACAGACATATATATATATATATTTACATGCCCCCACAGATGCATATTGCACCATGGCTATGAACCAGATTATTTTCTACATTCCATGCAGGAGGATTCTTGCAGAGGATAGTTCATCCCCTGGATCTGATGATCATTTTTGTGATTCAAGATCAAATTAACACTTATCAAACCCCAGGCCAATCTCTGAAGAGCCTCATCCAAATCACAGAACGGCTTGGGTTGGAAGGGACTTTTAGAATCATTGGGTTCTACCCCCATACCATGGGCGGAGACACCTTGTACTATCCGAGGTTGTCCAAGCCCTGTCCAGTCAGGCCTTGGACACTTCCAGAGATGGGGCAGCCACAGCTTCTCCAGGCACCCTTTGGCAGCCACTCACCACCCTCACAGGGAAGAATTTCTTCCCAATATCCAAGCAAACTCTGCCCTCTTTAGTTTGAAGCCATTCCCCCTTCCCTGTCACTCCAGGCCCTTGTAAATAGTCTCTCCACATCCTTCTTATGGGCTCCCCTCAGGTCCTGGAAGGAAAGTCCCTAACGCTGAGTTCCTAAGAAATCCAAAAGGCTCCTAGGCCTTGTGAAGTGTGAACAGTGGACCCAACAGTCTGGGAAGGGAAAGCAGGTGGAAAACACCTCCAGTGTCAGTTGTATGCCAACATCAAACACTTGACCACAGGTAGGAGATGGAAGACCCTGAGCTGTGAAAGGAGAGCTAAGGAAGGACTGGCTGTGTCCGAGGGGGCCGTGGGGGCTGCAGTGCCCTGCTCATGGTCCAGAACAGGCTCTCAGCTCTGGTTATCCAGAGTGCATGCTCTCACTGAATTTTGGGTTGTGTGGAAACCAGGGCTCAGGAGTTCTTTGGACGGCTGTAGGTGCTTGGCAGTGAGATGCAAGTCTTCTGCTGCTGTTCCGACTGCAGGGGTCATGGGCTTCAGGCAGCTCCTGGCAGTGTGGCTGCTCCTAAAAGCACGAGTAATGTTCTGCCTTCTTTGACCATGAAACCCAACTGTTAAATGCTTCATTTGCAAAACTCACTGGTTCGGGGTTGTTGGGGGTTTTTTTGTGTTTTTTGCTTTGTTTTGTTTTGTTTTGCCTTGGGAGGGGGGCTGTGGATTTTTTTAGGGTCTGGTTTTTCATTTCTTTTTTTTTTTTTGCAAGGTGCAGATACCATCATTTCAAATATAAATATTTAGTAAAACAGACCCTGCCAAAATAAACATTACTGTGCCCGTGTAAATCTTCTCTTATCTAGAGAAAATGAGTCGTGTGATGGGTACATTTTATGTGGTACTATAAAACACTTGAGTACCACAGAGGGGTGTTGTAAGAGCCTGAGCTGCACATAACTGAGATATGGGTGTAAGGGACTGTAAGTCCAGACACCTGGCTGCTTTTTGTAGCCATCCTACAGCATCCTGGCATTGCTGCCTGGCCATGGCAACCCCTCTGTAAGATGGGGTGGGTGGCACCACTCTGGAGAAGTCACTGCCCATCCCGAGGTCCAGGGGGATTCATGTTTATGAAACAGGTAAGGGATTTTAAGCAGCCCATTGCAGAACAAGAGGACACGGAACATCAATAGGTTGTAGGTTGTTTTAACTTACACACACCCCCTAAATCCAGTGGTGGGCGTGGAGTCAGCGCTGGCTGGTGCAGCTGCTGGTCAGTCAGCAGATGGAAGCTCTGTGTTTTCCTGCAGAAAAGCAGCAGACTGGTTGGTTAAAGCCTAAATTCCTGCCAGTATGTCACAGGGCACACCAAGGTGCCCTCTCACTGTGGCTGAAATTCAGCCAAGGTACTTTGCTGAGACAAGAGTCTAGTTAGGAACATGGTTTCATGGTTGCTGAAGCTCAGTCACTGAACAACCCTTTTGGGGAAGAAATTTTCCCTGATATCCAACTAAAACTCCCCTGACTCAACTTGAGGCAGTTTCCTCTTGTCCTGTCACTTGTTACCTGGGAGAAGAGGCTGATTCCCACCTCACTACAACCTCCTGTTAGGGAGTTGCAGAGCCAGAAGGTCCCCCCTGAGCCTCTTTTTCTCCAGGCTGAGCCCCCCCAGCTCCCTCAGCTGCTCCTGGTGCTCCAGCCTCATCCCCAGCTCCGTTCCCTTCCCTGCACACGCTCCAGCCCCTCAGTGTCCTTCTGGTTGGGAAGGGCCCAAAACTGCCCCCAGGGCTGGAGGTGCCTCAGCAGTGCCACGTTCCCACAATTCATGGAAGTGGAAAAGCCATTTGGCTTTTTCAGGGTTTTAAGTTTTAATTTCCTGTTACCCAGAGCAGCGTGTCTCTAGGTTCTCCTGCTGCCCTGCACACCCATGATGTATTTGTCCTCTCTTGCCTTCTGAGAGCTGGTTGTGGCTCTCTGGCCTAGCAATATTTAGGTTTCTGCACTCGTGCTGCTGTTGCTATGCGACCAACCACCACCAGCAATTTGCATGACCCTTTCTCCAGATATGAAATTAATATGCAGGAATTAGTGCCAGCTGCAGTTGGTGATATGACCATTTTCGACCAGCCTTCTCCTCCCTGCTTTCCCCTCTGACACTGCCTCCACTGAACTACTGTGTGTTGTTTGGGATTGCAGAGCATGTCCGAAGGGAATATTGATAGAAACAGGTCCCAAGTGCCAAGAGCTCATCCTCACCTGCTGAAAGCAGAAAAATGCTCAAGGACAGAAAATAAAAGTGTGGGCAAAGATTGGTGTGATGGGCCCTTATGTGTCACCAAAGGTGAGAAACCCATGTAAAATAAAAACCTTCGGGACAATAAACGGGCAATTCTAATGGCAAAACTTTCTCTGGATTCTCCCAGGAGAATCTGGCTCGTTATAGGGCAATAATTTAAGTTGATGGCTCGTGCTGCCAGATGGGCCACTGTGATGCTCTGGCCCGCCTTCCTGCCTGACACCCAGCTCCAGGCTTCTTCCTGCCTGGAATACAGCGGCCTCTAGAAAAAACATCTGACTTTGATTTAGAGAATTCCAAAGAAGGAAACTTTGCCATAATGCCTCGCTGGGTTGCTGTGCTGGTTAATTACCCTCACTGTTAAAAATATGTGTCGTATTTTATAGCTTGAATTTGTCTGGATTCAGCTCCCAACCCCTGGATCTCATTATAGCCTTGTCTGCAAGCCTGTGTTCATACTCAGACACACAGACTGGGAGCAGCCACCCCCTCCCTTTGCTAGGCTTTAAAGGACTAAGTTCCTCCACTATAAAGTGTATTATTTAGGTCTTTCTTCACTGTCATAGCTCTTTTCTGAACTTTCTTCATTTTCCCAACTTACTTCTTGAACTGGGGAGGTGCAGTTTTCCAGCCAGGGTTACAGGAGTGAGGAGTACTCCAATTGTTTAGCAGCTTTTTTCTTTAGGACTCCTTACTTTTCCTTCGTGTGGGCCCTGTTTTAAATGGACTAAGATGTTATTTTTGATAGACAGAAATCCCAGTGCCTGACTCATATTATCTCTTTTGGCCATTTCAGAGCAGACAGGGAGTAGCAGGGTCTGAAAGTGCTGTCAAAGCCAGAGTTTTCATGAGTAATTCCTCATCCCTGCCAAATATTTCATGGTACTTAGTGTTCATGAGCCAGGTGGATCAGTGCTGATTCAAGGGAGAAAGTATGTGTTTGCTACAGAAACAGGTGCAGAAATAAATAACCTACTGGGTTTTGTAGTAATCAACCTGATATTCAAACACGTCTTTGAGTGATTCTGTAATCATGTAAATATGCAAATCCAGAACTAGATTTTTAGCTGGGTGGTTTTTTCTTCTCCCTTTTTTTGCTCCATTTTTCTAGAAAGTCTACCAGTGAAATATTTAAAAACTGTATTTGCATCCAGCAGGAACTGTCTTCCAGTTTTCCACTGAAGGATTTACAAGGACGTATTGACTGGAACCTCTCTCTCCCTGAGTGTTTGAAGCAAATCCTCCCCTGGCATCACTGGGACCAGAGCCCACAGTGGGAGCTGGGGGCAACAGATTCATCTCTGTATGGAGGGCACCAGTAAGACAAAGAACAACAAAATCTTGTGGAAAACAGTATTTCACCAACATCTTTCTTTTCTCTTTTCTTTTCTTTTCTTTTCTTTTCTTTTCTTTTCTTTTCTTTTCTTTTCTTTTCTTTTCTTTTCTTTTCTTTTCGTTT